>NW_009259323.1:757427-767790 GCF_000687185.1 Egretta garzetta
CAGGAAAGGCCTGCTGGTAGAGGAGGGGAGAGAGAAGGACACAGGTGAATATGATGCCAGGTCTCCCCTAATGTTTAATGCTGAAATACCTGACCCAGTGTGGTATTAAAAAGCAGTAGGAGAAGCAAATGAGGCTGTGCATTACCAAGTTCAGCCCAACAGGTTTTTCTGCCAGCAAAGGATTTCAGAGGAACTCGTTTTTCTGCTCAAATGAAACAACAGCTTGTGTTTGTTCTGAACGCTGCTTATTAAAAAAAAAAAAAAAAAAATCACGGAAGAAAATCATAGAGAAAAATCTGGTCAGAAGGGACCTCTGGAGGTCATTCAGTCCCTGCTCTACTCAGAGCCGAGAAAGACGGGACTGCAGCAGAGCTCGGAGAACAGAAGGACCACAGTGAGACAGGCACCAAGCCTGTGCCCCGCGCCTGGCAGCCTGCCCTCGCCACGGCTGCGGGGGCACAGCGTCTGCTCCTGCAGCCCCTCGCAGGGACAGAGGCCCTCTCCCTGCCTACCCCTTACAGCTGGAATCCGTGTGTCCTGCCTTTACGAAAATAAATGCTCTATCACTCTTCAAAAGTTCTCCCCAAAGTGACAGAGGAAAAGTTTAATAAAAGCACAAAGGTCACATTTTCTGTGCTTTCTAAAATAAAATGACAGATCTAATACCTGAATTATTAACTATCAGCATGAGGTTGTTTTATTTCCAAGTGCTTTTCTAACATACCTGGGGTATTTTTCTCACGTTGCATGAGCACATGGCTGTGGCCACTCCCAGCTGGCACAGACCGAGAGCAGAGCCCCAGGAGCTGCACAGGGAATTGCTGAAAACCAAAAAAGCCCAGAGTTATCAAAAATTTTTACCTTCTCCCCGGGGCGTGGGTGCTGGCAGCCGCTGCTCTGAATCTCTTGGGGCCTGGGGGTGGCCGTCGCCGTCCCTCCGGCTGCCCGCTGCTGCTGCTTTTGTCGAAAGCATCGCTGTTCTTGTTGCCCTGAAAGAGCAGCGAGAGCTCAGCAGTTGCCACCCGTGCCACAATCTTGGTGCATGAAGAGGGAGCGAGTGCGAGTGACAGCACACAACCGTCCTGCCCTCCGCCGACTGCGGCTGCCTGAAAACCCGGTGCATTTATTTGGCATTTTCTTTGGCTCTGTCTAGGGGGAAATCCAGCCTGCTCCCAGGCGCAGGGGGTGATGGCTGACGCTGCAGCGGCTCCCTCGCTGCTCTCGGATGCATTCAGTGCCGCTTGCGATTGCTTCAAAGCGCGCTCAGCCCCGCGCTGTGTGCTCTGCATTCCCCATATTCTCATTCCCAACTGTTTTGCCTTTGCAACTTCTTGCAACAGAACAGCCTTGCTCTGCAAGTGCTTTTTTTTTTTTTTCTCCTTTGATATTTTCTTGATGGGAAACAGATTCCTCGCTAAATCTATTAAAACCTGGCTTTCTTTTGTATCTATGGCAGCAATATTTCTATCGAGCAGTGTTCCTGTAGTCTCAACATTCTGACGTAGTATACACTGCTGTCAACAACAACACACCGTGTGCCTCAGTTCCTGGGCATGAAGCTACAAGTACCATGAGGAACGTTTCATTCTAATGGTGCAGAAATACCAAAAAAAATCAGTCCATGGAGAGCAAATCTTGCACAAGCCAAGCATTACAGCTTTGCTCAAGTTTCTTTTCGGTCATTGACTCTTTCTTGTTTGGACACGCATGTTGCCCGGTCCAAGCCCTGAAGCATGAAGCACGTCAGAAGACCCCTCAGCAGTGCAGGTCCCCCTGCAGTTACTTACACAAACTGCCACAGACTCTATCCCAGTTATTTCTGTGGGACAACCACCATCCCTGTTGCTACCCGCTAACTAGGATGTGTTTCCACATTCTTCCCACTTGGTTTATTTCTGCAAAATGGAACCTACCGTAGAATTATGCCTCCTAGCAACTGCTTATTACTTTCTGTTAATGCCCAGCCACACTCAATATCTGAGTCATTGCAGTCTTCATTTTCAGGAATAACCACACTCCATGCGCGTGCATGGCCAGTTCAGGGCTCTCTCACTTATACCCCCAGGACACAGCCATTAAATGTGCCATCATGTTCGCCACGTTGGTGTTTTTTTAAAAGCTTACTGAGCATACGCGACCTCCTAATTGAGTGGATTTCCATCAGCGCAGAAAACCCCAACCCCCTCTCACAGAGGACTATCTACCCGCCTGTTTTTCACCTTCTGCAGCAAGCCAGTTTAATATTAGTGATACTCAGAAGAAAGCTGTAGGAATTACTTCAATGGTGAACATGTATCTTCCTTTCCATCTCTTTAGTCTTAAAACCAACTCAAAAACCAAATGAAAATATGTCAATCTTTTTTTTTAAAGTGTTTTTGAACAGAGACAAGACCTAAACATTTAAACTTGAAAAAGGGAAAGCCATGAATGAAAACAAATGCATTTTACACTGAAGTGTGTGGGCAATCTGACCCATGGCTGTCACAGTACTGGGAATCAGCATCTCTGGGGGGGATACCCACTTGCGAGTGAAAAGTGTGTCTCTGGACCAAAGCCACCTGAAGTCAACAGCAGTCTGCCCTTTGACTTCACTGGATCTTGGAAAATGCTCTGGGTAGAGGACAAATAACTATGAATCCTAACATACCTCCTCTAAACGATAACAGTAAGATGAGATGACGTGAAATCTGGTTTTATGGAAATATTTTAAAATCTTTTAAGAACACATTTTAAAAAAAAAAACCTCTTTTGTAAACCCCATGGGAACTGATTCAGTAAAATTATGCCAAGTCATAAGCTTATAAAACCAACTGGAAAATTGCTGTTTTATATGCATATGTGTCTGTACTCACCTATGCATACAAATGCTGTGCACAGGCCTATAAAAATTGGTGCCTGTAAATTTTTTATGTATGTAGATTGTTCTTTGGGGTGATCCAGGATGATAAAATCCAGCAGATTTCTACATGACATTTGGGAACAGCTGTACCTTCCTTATGCCCCTACCTCCTGAGCCGATGCCTGGCGATTTAAAGGGCTCACTCCATTTAATGCGGCAGCTGCTCTTCTCCTGGGACCAGGCACAGTATTCCTGAATTGTCTCCGGTTGTATTGTTGTTGTCCAAACCCTCTTTTAAAACGGTAGGGTCCTACAAAAATAAACTCTTATTTTAGCATCCTTCAAAACTCAATTTATGATTAGTTTTGCAAATGGATTACAAGGTTAACTTAATATGATATAGGGGTATCTATATAAATAGGGATGCAAGATTCACATTAGTTTATTCCAGTAAATTAATTTTGCAGAATATTAGATAATTTCTCTTTCCAATGTCTCACTAACATACTTATTATATGTAGAACTGACAAACACATTATTTGATTTGAAAGACTATAGAAAAGAAAAGCCTTCCACCATCCTGATTCCTAATAAAGGCAGGAACACTCGCATCAGGAAACCCGTCAATCTGTTGTCAGAGCTCACATTGCTGTGAATTAACTGTGAAATGGAAAAAGCCTTTTGATACAGATGCGCAAGTGGCTTGAGCATCCAGAAGCCAACCCCACAGCAGCCTGGAATAGCTCTGAGTGCCCACATTATAGCACTTGATAAGTGAAGACTGGACCATTATTTTCATATATAAATACATATATATATATATTTTTAGCTTGACATTTCCTTATTTACTGCTTATATTGAAGGGGGCACCTTCTGCCGCTGTTTTACATAACTGCACCATATACACACACCAACAGCGCATCTTGCATTTAACGTTTTCCCCTAAGCCTGTTTATGATTTTGAAGTGTGCTGAAGTGTCAAGCGAGAGGAAAGCACTCCGTCAGATGGAGGCACAGTGCATTAAAGCCTAATTACTCCACATGATAAACTTCTGTAGTCATAATGAAGTAGACATTTTCCGAGCCGCTATACCAGTGAAATGTGCACACACACTCCGAGGGGCGGATAAATCAGGCATAAAGCATGGCAGAGGGCACCAAGAGTGCGGTTAAACCCCTGCACCACATAGTCGAACCTCACTGATACAGACCACAGAGCAGTTAGACGCGTGTATTGATCCTACACCATCTATTCCTACATCACAGCAATTTATAATGACTCGGAGCAATTAGAAATGAAGAGTTCTCCGGCAGCAGTGACATTGCTGTCAGGGGCCATCACCGCAGTGATTAATGAAGGCTGCAGCCCCAGGGTATAACACCGGCCAGCGCCAGCGTGGGCTGGTTACACTGGAATACAAGTGAAGATGATTTGAGCTGCGCTGGCTCTAAAACAAAAGGGCATCAGGGCCTGCCGGTGGGCAGCGCCTCCCAAACAGCACGGTGGGGTGCTTGGCTCCCTACAGCCAGAGGTGCTGGTTGGGAACACTCACAAAAATGCAATGCTGTTCACAAGCTCTGTGGGGCCAGTAGTTATTTTCTTTGCAAGCGATGCCCTCCCACCGCAGAAGTGCAGGTGTGTAAATGTTCCTCTCCTGACAAGCACCTGAATTTTGGCAATCTGTGTCTTTTTGACTGGATGTGTTCTCGCTGTGTTTAATGGCCCTTTTTTCCCTCCTGATTCTGTCCCCACAGTTTGTTTTTCCCTTTCTTGATCCCTTCAACAACCACCCGGGGCTTGCCCCTCTCTCTTGCCTGTTTGCCACCAAGCCTTGCCACACAGCTCGCCTGCGCCCTGGGGAGGGCACCGCCGCCGCAGCAAGACGGACTGAGCTCAGCCGCCTTCCCCGGGCACTGCACCGCTGCAATGGGAGGGACTGATGCAGAAGGCAGCTCTGACTAGAAAATCATGCCCCTATCAGCCAGCTCACATTAGAGACCCCCTGCTCAGCGGCGCACTCAGGCACGCCTCGGCCGGTGTAAACAACTAATGAGGGAGCCATCGGCCTCCGAGGGGTACCCCGTGTACACCAGCTGGGGGCCAAGGCCTCGGTCTGCCGCGTGTACCCTGAAGTGTGACATGTGGGAGGCTTCATCTCTGCAAAAAGTCTGGCAGATATTTACTAATGAAAGAACATTTGAATAAAACCCGCAGCATCAGCAGCTGGGGAAGACCCCCCCCACCCCTTGTTTGGGTGCATACTCAGAGCCTGGTGCTGAGCACACCTGGGCTGGCCAAGAGGCACCTCTGCCCAGCAAGTCCAGTTTGGGGAGAAGCTCCAATGTCTAACAGACTCTTTTTCTGAGAAGATTTGAAATTCAAATCTCTTGTCATTAAAAATCATCTTTTCCCCACTGGGGAGATGGTTTAAGCCATATTCCAGGAGGGATAACAGCACTTCGCTTGCATGAATTCTCTTGCTGGTTTAATCAGCATAATACCCTTCTCCATGCTCTGTCATTACAGTGCTGGGCTGTTCTGATTGTCATTTTGATAATGGTTATCACATCTCAGCCCAGAAGGGACTGCATTTCAGCAGGGACCGAAGTGAAATGAGCCCCCAAAGAATTACGGGCTAAATTCCCAGTCATGCTGAGCTTCCCAAAATTGCTACTGACATCAGCTCCACACAGCATGGTGAGTCCTGCACTTGGCAGGGCTGAATTCAGGCTTAGTAAAAACCTATGAAATACTAAGACTAGCAGAAATAATTCTATACATGAACAGAAAATGTCTCCTTTCTAAGAAATAGCTAAAAAATATATTTTCTTTGATTTACTTGATGTAGTAGTCTCTTGAGTGTGGAAGAATATCAAAGCCTGTGTTTCTGACAGAAAAATCAATTTGCAAAGGGCAATTATCATCATTCTGTTTTGAACCGGAACGATTCTTGGTAAGGCAATATGTGGTGGAGACCAAGAACATGAGAGTGGGAGGCAGACCGGAGACAAGCAGGATGGCTCCCAGCGATCCCACTGCCCTGATGTGCCATTAGCACTCCAAGGGAAGACTGCAAAGACATTGCTGCAAAATGTCACTAAAATCTTCAATGAAATGATTTAGCAGTAATTTAAAAAAAAAAAAAAAAAAGCAAAATTTTGATAAAGATAGCATTTCATGCAGCAGATCACTTCGGTTTTGTAGATAAAAGCTGGTGGAACCAAACATAGATTAGTCTGTGATCACACGGTATTATAAAAAACCTCATCATAAAAATAGCATGGTTGGCAAAAGTGACAAATTAGCTCCAATAACTGAGCTATCAAAGACAGTTACTGAAGGGGTAATTTAAGTGTGTTCTGGGAAAAAGAGGATTAGGAAGAGGCATAATTAAAATATGCAAAGCCAAAAGGGAATAGAGAATAGATATTAAGTCACTTTGAATTAGTAATTCATGAGAGGGTGGAAGGGAGAGAAATGGATGAATTTATGCTCTGAAAGGGCCCTGATATTCCGTTGTTGCAGTGAGAAAAGCTATTCAGAGCCCAAGTACATCTTACACGCACACAGGAGTTAGATGGGATAAGGATTTAAGAGCTGCATGTCGTTACACAAATGCATTTTCCAGCTTGGCAGGCCTCCCGCTGTCCCAGGGTGCTCACCTACCTTGCAAATTCCTCTGCATCCAGGTGCGGAAACGGGGCCGCCCATACCCGTATGCCGAATTCCTGTTCTTGACCTGCTGCCTTCGCCTGTCCCCCGCAGCACTGGCATCTGTTTGCTCCTTCCTGTGGCGTTTTATGATGTCATCTAGATCAAAATGGCAAAGGGGAAACCCATAAAGCCTGCACTTTCTACCAACAGTGATTCCCACTTTTGGTGCCTGCAATTGTCCGCAGTAAAAATGGAGCTTGCGGTTCTGTGAGCTACGCTGGCCAGACAATGAAGCTTAGCTCAGAAAGTATAGGATCGATTTACTCAGCTCCTGCGGGCTGGAGATTAGCGCAGCAAATTATTTAAGAATGTGCTACTATCCAGCACGTATCCACCACAGGCAGGACAGAGATTTCAGAGCCATGTCCCACCGAGGGATCCGATCCTGCAGATTTCCCACAGGCATAAGGGAATATGTTTTTGCAGGGGCACTGAGAGCTCAGTGCTGGCAGAGAACATTTTTTGAGAAGGTCTGACTTGTGAGGCTGTGGGAGAGGTGGTCAAAGGGGGGACAATGGGCAGAAGCACCCATGGGTGCACCCACGCTGTGACAGCCTCTTCGAGGGCTCCCCCTGCCATGTGCTGGACACAGGCACTGCCCTGTGCAGAGGACGGGTCCCTGATGTATAAGCACCACAAACACTGTTCAAGTGTCATGCAAACACAAGAGGGGTGAATGTCCCCCTAGCCCCTAAATTTGTAAACGGGAGAACTGAAGCTTGGTGCAGCGAAGGCTGCGATGTGAGGGCTGCGGGCAAGGGATCTCACTTGTACAGGGCAACTGTCAAGAAAAGGGGACATCATGGTCCTGCAAACACTCATGGTTCACCAGCTGGTTGTAGGATGGTTTGCTCTCAACTCCCATCTCCTGGAGTCAGCTACCTGCATGTCTGTCTTCAGTGCTTTAAAAAAACAAAGCAAGTTTCTAGCCCTCAGTTGTATGAGATGAAGCTTGAGGCCATAAACCTCTATGGCTCAAAAAACAGTGGGCAAATAGATGTAAAATGCACAATGAATATCAGCAATACTTTGTATTTTAAGTTCCACGATCCTTAGGACCTGACTCTTGATTTTCTGACTATCTGGGATAGACGCTCCTGCTTAATTACTCAATATAGCTAACCTAGAAACAGCTGGATAAGGATGTATCAGCAAGAACCTCTTAGCTTTTGCCATTGTCTGGTGAAGCAGAGAGGGAGAATATCCCAAATACAAGAGGACTATGCAGGGGATGCCTGCTCTCCCCTGCAAAACCTGGGTTCTCCCATATAGACCTGTCTACACCGCACCATGGGAACCAGCTCTCCGCTTCACGTTGAACACATCGATTCCATTTCCATGCTTGCCCCCCTGCCAGCAGCAGTAAGGTATTTTGGGAACCCCGCATGGCTCTCTGCAGCCAGGAGGAATGGCAACCAGCCAGCTCCCGCACGGCTACCATACGAGCACTGGGACCGGGCATGGCCGCCTCTCACCTCTGAGTCCCCATTGCCGCCCCACCACAAAAGAGTATAAACCAGCCTGAACACAGTAAAATGGACCCAGGATGTCCTGCCAATGTCCCAGGACTCCCCTCAGCCAAACTTCTTATCAGGCAGCTCTGAAGATGTGCCCTGCTGAGCTCTTCCATGAACTACAAGACGTTTCTTGCTTTCTTTGCAAGACACCATCCAAATGCAGTTCCCAAGGTGCAGAGCCTGTATGGAACAACCAGTTATTTTCCCTGTGGTTTAGACACTTTTGGTTTAAAACTATATTAGTAACACTGAGAAGACGACACAAAATTTCTTGTAAGGACATTTTGCCACTGTGCTTCACCAGTTTGGACCCAGCCAAGCATTCTGGGTGCTTCCCTAGGCACTGCTGCTGTAACCACCTGCACATCCCCTGAGCTGCACTGAAGTGCTCTGATTTACGAGAGAGCGAGCCCGAAGGACACAAAGGTGGGTGACGATCCACCTGCAGTATCCAGAGTGTACCTGACATGGTTTTCAAAGCTCATGCCCATCCTGAACAAGTGTTTTTAACTGTTTAAAAGACAGCACTGGAAGTTGAGATACCTGGACCATGCACAAACTACTTTTAGATGCAGAGCTCTATCAAGAAACTGCTCGAAGCCCCTCAGTTCTCAATGAGTTGATCTGAAATCAAGGGGATCTTCTTCAGTCAAGCTGTTCTGATGACAGGGAAAGGCAAAGGGACAGCTCCTCATTAATACATACTTTCCAACAATTTCTTCTTTTAACCTCAAACCTTCCAGAAAATATTTAGCAAGTAATAAAGCCACATCTGTTAAGCTCCAAGCAGAATGTTTTAACTTTACTTTAATAAATTAGCAAGGAAAGTAGTGTCTGTATCGGGCCTTTTCTGAGGCAGTGGCTACTCTGGCTCCTTAGTGAATGGGGTGGAAGCATAGAAGTGCCTTTCAGTGGGTGATTATCACAAACAGCACATCATATATACCTCCAGCACTTGTCGCTTGTCATTTTCTATCAAGAAACTCCTGTGTCCAAATTACTACAAAGCCCAGGGAAAACAAACAAGAGCAGATGTAAGAATAGGCTGCGTGACTGCTTTTGTGATTTCTCTATCAAGTCTGCCAGGAAGAGAGCACGCTGGGAGAGGCTGGGCGACGTTCTTGGTATGAATGCGCTAATGTTCTCAGCTAAGTGTGCCTTTGGGACATGTGCTATTTGGGGCACAGGCTGCTTTGAAGCATGTCAACAGCATCCCTGCTTGTTCTGCAGGGGGGTGGACACCGGCATCCACGGGTGGGCTGTCTACAGTGCGAGGAAGAGCTTGCTGGGAACGGAGAGGAGATGAATGCTCAGGTGGCTGGCCTGTCACCTTTCAGTGTCCCTTTGATTGGGTATGAGTCATTACCCTGTCTTTTGGGCCCCTAAATATGATGGGGTTAACAAAGCAATGTAATGGAGTACTACATAAGGTTGGAAGGGATCCTGAGAGGTCATTTAAGGTACCCCTATGCCTTCAGGACAGAATTAGATCAATCAGGGCGGCTTTAGAGTAACTCCTGCAGTTTCCAGTGACTGCTAACTCACGTAAGGCCCAACATGTCTGAACAAGCTCCTGACAGTAGAAGTATCAGTTCTTCACCAGGGCTCTTGTTTCCAGTTCTCTCTTCTGCCCTGAGTAGGGCGTATTCTGGATTGAACACGTAGGTGGACCACAGGAGGTCTGACCAAGGGAAGCATGAAGGGAGAGCAAAAGTAAAGGGAGTATTGCATGTCAACAAACAGGAAAAAGGTGTGCAACACCACAGGAAAACACTAAATGAAAAATGAGGGACACACTATTGCTGGAAATCCTCATAGCACCATTAAAAGAAGGGTGCATCAGCCAAGGGATCAGTTGAGTTTGTAGTGGAAAATGTTCTGCTATTCCTGACAAGTGGCTCATTGCTGGGAAGAAATGACACAAGGTTTTGGTTAGGAAGCTGGCCCAATAATAAGAGGTGCTGGTGGACTTTCCTTCCACAGCAGAGGTGTCAACACAATAATCCAGCAAGATCTATCGTCCAAGCATCGGAGCCCAGGCCTTCGGGGTTAGTAACAGGGCAGTTGTTTATGCACAGTTCACATGTCCAGTGCCAGAGGAATGGCGAGCATCACGAGCAGGCTGCTATAAATAGCCTGCACACCCGAGGATATGTCTCATATCTTTATTTCAATAGCGGGCTCATTTACGTAAGCCTCTCCCACCCCGCGGCGCTCGACGCTCGACCCTCTGAAGCGCCGGGCGCTGCCCGCGGGGCACAGAGGTGGCTTTGGAGCCGTGATCCCCGGTCC
>NW_009259323.1:768203-776335 GCF_000687185.1 Egretta garzetta
AGCCCCCGCTCCCCAGCCAGCTCTGCCCTCTGCGCCCCGGGGCGCTCTCCCTTGCCCGGCCCTGCCCTGGCTCTCTGCCCCCCCGCACCCCAGCAGTCGCCCTCGCACCCTCCCCACTTATTCGGGGACACTTTTCATCAGCATGTCCCTTCCCGCCCTCTCCCGAAGCACCGTTCCCCAGCCTCTGTGCTAACGCTCTGCTCCCTCCCGAATCCTCCTCTGGGGCTTATGCCAGAAGCAGCTATATCTTTGAAAGCCATGCCAGAAGCAGATATATCTTTAAAAGCCGTCAGTCATTTCTGAGCGATGTTAAAAGAAGGAATAACTTTGCCTCATTCTGAAGACCTGAAAAAACAAGGTGACTTTGCAAATGGAGGGGCTCTTGGCTTGCATTCAGGCACGAAGTCTGCTCTTCGTGCTTGTGAGCTCTTGGGGAGCAAGCACCCGTTTGAGATTGCTCTTTCAGCACCATCCCGATCACTCACAGAAGTCAGAATCTTTAGAGGATGTTTCAGTCTCTGTGTCACACTGGTTGTGGCACTGGTGCTGTTCCACAGGTTGAATACAAAACGTGAGCTAAACCGTCGTCTTCTACTCTTAAAGCCAGGTGAAAACCAACCAAACAAAAAACCAAAACCCAACCCAAACAAAACGGAAGAACTGGGAGAACAATCACTCCTCTTCCAAAGGGCTACTGTGCACTAGGTGAATAGCATGGTTTTTTCTAATGCTTCTGTATAATAAATCCGCTGAAATAATCTTCCACACCACATACATAATAAAGGTTATGTAAATCTCAGAACAAATTCTGCAGGTTCTGTGTTTTCAAGGCAGTTCCTTGTGTTTTCAAGACAGTTCCCTTTTCCCAGCTTGCACTTCCAATGGGAGAGAAATTTCTACATGCAAATAAAGCAGGGCAAAGATTGCCTCCTGGTATGTGTATAGCTGTTAGCAAGATCAAGTCCTTTGGAATGTGTTGATTTAGGGAACTGTTCTTTCATGAAAGAACAGAACAGAACAGTGTTGAGAGAGCAACAAATAACCTTAGTGCTCTTTTGCAATGACGCTGCAGGATGATCATTAAAGCATTTTCATGTGAAATGTTAGGAACTAAGGTCACTGTACCCTGTTTGCAATTTTCTGTGATATGCAAGGTGTCCTAGGGGTGCTGCTGCTCTTTGGAGCTGCCCTAGTCCAAGAGCTTTCCTTCAAAGGGAATCGTTAAAATTTCCCAACAATTTAGTCAGAGCAGCCAGGGAAGCTGCGGCTGCTGTGCCAGGGCTGGAAGTATCCGTATAAGCCAAGCCTTTAGCAATGGGCAGGGAGAGGAGGTCTATCGCAGTGCCATTTTCTGGCACCTGATGAGGGTGTTGGAGAAGGAGGTGTCCTGGAACCAGCCATGAAGCAGCAGCTGCCGGGAGCCACGAGGGCAGGACTGCAGGAGGGGTCTGGGGTCTCCTCTGGATACAGGCCAGCCATGTGTTGAATGACCCAGGTTTCCACACTGGGAAGAAGCTGGAGTTGATCTCGCTGTGAAGACAGCGTGATGAAAGGTTTCGTGGCTTTCTGCAAAATCATACGTACTTGTATCTTCAGAAAATCTGAAAGCAACAGCTGAGAGATTTCCAATAGTGTTTCCATTTGATCGTGTTTAGTGAAACATTGGAGACAAAACAAGACAAAGGCAGAGTTTAGAAATACTGAGACCAACTTCTAAAATAGTAGGTATTTTCAAATGACAGTTTTCTTATTGAATTACAACACAGCTTTTGCAGCAAATTCCACTCCACCAGGTGGGAAGTTTAGTTATCTGTTCTTCTCTAAGCACATAGCTTTGAAACCTTTATGGGCCATATTTTTGCATCTGGGAACTAGGAGCTGATATCTACTCTGTTATCTCTCAGCTGCCAGACTCTGACCTCTTAACGTCTTGGCAAGTGTCCCATTTGCTTAGTGTGTCTAAGCACTGCCATTAACTCGGTTCTGAGTAATTTCTCACATTAACAGTGTAGGTGACACACGCTGGAGTTGGTGAAAAGGCCTTAAGAGCCAGAACCTCCCTCCTCTAAAGCACAAACCCCCTGCACTGGAGACGACCGCAGGTGTCTGGCAGGCAGACTTGACCCTGCATCCTAAGAAAGGAATGTCAGTAATGTGACTTTCTAAAGGTTAAAGTGGGATTATTTAAAAAAAAATGTAACAAAGAAAAAAAAAAAAAAGGATTTTTGTCCTGCTCCAGAACTGGTTTGTGTGGACTAAGTCATACTGTGGCAACAAGCTGTCAAGCTAAGTCTCCAAAGAAAACTGGGGCAGCCCTGCCAAAGGTGCCAGGTATTCCTTCCCTGGAGGGCACATGCACAATGAACTTTTTCACAAAGAGCAAGTTTTATTTTGGGGCAGTGAGCCTTTCAGTTTATCAGGCACTCTTCTTGTCACATAATCAAACTCCAAGGAACCCTAGAAGGCTTTTAGCTAAAAACAAATAAAATTAGAAGTCAGTGGGAGAAGGGAACACATGCCAGCATTCAAAAGCTTGTATTATCTGAGATGTTTTCTCAGTGTCTTAGCAGATTTAGTGAATCTGTTAAGTAACTCGTGATGATTTGCTGTTGTAATAAATCTTATGCCGTGGTATAAAAATGTGTATCTTAAAATTAATGCTGAGCACTTTGTCTGTTGTTCCCAGGGGTGCCTCATATCACAGTTATTTAATACAAAATTACAAAAATGTCACTGTTCACTTTCAGTGAAATGGCCCCAAAGCTACATGATGCAATTGCAAATAAATGTTTTTTCTTGCGAAGTAAGCCTGAGTGGCCATCAGAATGCGTGTCAAGGAAATGTTTAGCATATGTCCGCGGGTATGGAAGCGCTCCACCCTATATCGGAATTGCTCAAAGCATGAACAATTGCTTATCTCAATGGGCCAAAAATCCGATCACTTTTGTGATGTTTTGTATTTTGACCACAAGGGGGGGTGTTTAGGCCTTTTAATTGGTGACGGCTACAGGAACATAATTCTCAGCTCTTGATGAGGAACACTGGTAGCAGTACAGTTTTGTTAGCTTCCTCCAAAATTGGTGCGCCACCACCAAAGAGCTTATGTTTTATTGTTAGATGCTGAACATGGCCTTTCAAGCATATGTTGTTAATTGAAAATCATCTTCTTGAGAAGATGGAAGAGAACAAAGCTGTTCTTTAGGCTTTTTGAGAAAAGAAAACTCCAGATTACGCCAATATTTCCATACATTATCCAGAATGTGAGCTACATTGATGATAACACTTCAGTTTTTATGTAGGACTTCTGACTGGGCGCAGTAAGGCGGCTGAGGTGCACATATCATTGAGTTCTGCTCGGTGAAAACAACTGTTCGCTGGCAGGTCAGCTATTTCTTGTTAACAGTGACAAATTCCATTATTTGCTTCTTACACATTTAGCAGATGCAGCCTGTATATTGTAAGACTGCAAGGTATTTAGAGAAGGGTCATTGGGTTTTTTTCTGTCTCTCTCTCTGTATGTGTATTAAAATTGAGATCTCAGCCTACATGAAAAACTACTCTTACAATACCCATTAAATATACCTCTGGACTATGCAGAACATGCTTAAAGTCATTCCATAAAAATGCATGTCTAGATCTGGAGGCTGCAGGGTGATTTAACATTTGTATTAAAGCACAGTACAATTGATCATCCTGTGTGCAGTTATCTAGGACAAGGTGACAACAGTTACTTCTTATCTTAGACTGTCTTTTGTGTATCAGAGATGTGGCTTGTGAAATGCATGGCATACTTCATAAAAGATAACGGCAATGGCACGGGCTTGGACTCAACACACACATGTGCAGGATGACAGGGGAGTTGGTAGCTTCAGTGCAATCTGTAACCAGCCTAGCTACATCCCAGTAACCAGAGATACACAGATACACCACGCCGCTGTGCTTCTGACTGCAGTGTAGGACTAGTTTTAGTTCATCTTGCTTCTCGGGGTGTCTCGATGTTAAAGTAAGCCTTCACTGAAAGGGCCACTTTTCTAATTTTACCAAGAAACAAGCAAGGCAACTATACTACTGCATGGCAAATAAGTTAACCAAAATAGAATAAAAGGGAAAATCCTGTTAGAAATTACACTAGAATGATCTGTTAAGCATAAAGGCCCCTGCAGCACCATGAGGAGGTATTTCCAGCTCATGTAATTGGAATAAGTGGTACTTGAAATTACATCTTCGAGGGTAGAGACACCCCACCTCCCCACCCCCCTGCCTTCAGAAATGTATTTTCTGGTGCTCAATGAAGCATTGCTAGCTGTACAATTAATCAGGTGCTCCCAATGGAAAAAGTACCAGGAGTCTTCTCATTAATGGATCTGCTGTCTTATTGTGGTCTGTACAAAAAGACTTTTAAGAACAGCTATTGCTCACCAAAGCAGCCAGATGAAAGAAGCAGCTTGCTTCTTTTCTATTCAAGCATCAGATGCTGGAGTATTTTGAGCTATTTCTAGCTCTTTCAAAATGGTGTTTCAGATAAATCACTACCCTTTAGCACGGCCAGCATGGCTTTTGCCTTTTGACCTAACGAGGAATATATGATTTGCTTGCTTTGCTTTTAAAAGTGGGCCAGATGATGCCATTTTAGTATGAATCTTGAATCCGGTTATTTGGAGATTATTTTAACTCCCTATGTGAAGCTGTGGACACTTGCAGGTCCTGAAGAAGAAAATCAGTATCAATTAGGAATAGAGCATGCACTGATATGCAAAGTGAGAGGGAATTGAAGAGTAATCAAGGAGGTGGCACAAGGATCATGTGAGTGCTGAAATAACAGTGAATGTGTTATCTCAGTACCTCACACATGTAGGAGGACTGAGGCTACTCATAAAGAAGCATAGTAAGAACATTATGAAAGCTCTGGTGTTTAATTGCTTAAAGCAAGAAGTCTCTAAAGGATGCAAAAAAGGTCAGTGCTGACATCTCAGGGTGATTGAATTTCTCACAGCAAAAAGCAATCTAGATTAACAAAGATCTGTTTTGTATTCTGTTCAAGTATTTAATTCAGGAACACGGAAAGCTTCGGGGGTGTTTCTGCTTTTGGCAATCCCTGTTGCTTGGCCTTAGGTGCCCAGAGCTTGCGGTGCCTGGCAGAGGTCTCTGCGTTCGGTGGAGCTACTGAGGGAGCATTGCACCACATGACACCCCGGGCAGCATCTCAGCTTTGTTACTGTGCTTTGATATTCTTATCACGTGCACTGACCTGACCTGGGACACAGCCTGCAGTGAACTCTGGAGAATTGTGAAGGTACAGTAGAGATAAGGGACTCCACTCTTGCTTTCCTTACTCTCATAATCAATTTTATATTGACATTTCCAATACAGATGAACCTGCCTGGCTCTCTCCAGAAGGCAGTGCTCTGGGGAAATTTGTGAGCGATGGTGCTGAGCAGGGGCCAGAAGAGGTGCAGGAGCAGCACAGGAGCACAGGCAGAGCAGCAGGATGGGCACACAGCCCTCGCACTTGCTCTGAGCATGGCTTGGGCTAATGGGCTAAGGACACGTCATTGCCAGACTTGTGAGTAACCACATCTTGCAATCCATGTAGGTTAGGTAGATCAAAGTCTTATCTAGATCTCATTCCTTTAGGCATTAACACTGCCTCTTAAAGTTTGTTGATGTCATATGAGTTTTTATCTCATCTAGAGCGGATGTGGGTAACCACAAAGACTTTCAAAGTGGAAGCTCTTCATGGAAGTGTGGGATTTTCAGTGGTTTTCAGACTCCTGAAACATAGAATTTGTCTGTGGTGTGGCAGCAAGAAAATATGCTTGTCTTGTGCAGTCTCATTAGAACATCTGAGTGTTTCCACCTCTTCCTGTACTCAACTGCCTCAATAAATAAGAAAATGCTATCATCTCTGTTTTATAGAAGAAACTGAGGGATGGCACAGCTATGACAAAAGGTTGGTTTTGGGAACCTTCTGCCACTAGACTAGTGGTTTTGCTTGTGAAATGAAAAAGGAAGGGTGGGGAGGGGGGGAAGAACTGTTGAAAGGCTGTGAAATACAATATAAATACAATTAATTACTCTTTAGCATTTCAGATACCTGTTCTGATTGTGCAGCTATTTGAGGTGATAAATGGCACCCACAGGTAAATCTGCATGCAGCTGTGCCATAGGAACATGAAATCAATTCCCAAGCTTTTGCCTGAGCAAGCAGCAATTTGCTGAGAGAGTTTGAAAATAGGGGATTTTTGGTTAGCTGTTAGAAGTCATCTCAGACATTGCTTCTAGCCTGTTGTATTGGACACTGTAGTGCATTTGAAGATGTGAGCATGTGCCTGAGCAGACTGAGCATGCTTGGTTTGCTTCTCAGTAGGAACACCTGCAGGCACAGTGAGTATTTTGTTAAAGATAAAAAGGCCCCTCATACGGGAGAACTCCAGCATGACTAAATGGTGTTTCGAGTCCTCTGACAATTTGTCAGACCTATTTCTTACAAAGCGACCTGAACCCCTTTCTCTGTCTAACGTCGCAGAGATCAGTTGGGCTTTAAATAGCAAGCGCCTGAATGATGTGGCTTAGAGGGAGGATAGCAAAGCTGCATCTCTGGGCTGGCCCTGTGCCATGCCAGCCGCTTTGTAAACTCAGAGCAACTATTTCTAACATTTAGTAACGTTTAGTTACTGGGGCTGGTCCTGGCTGCTGCTCTGCTTCGCTCCTGCCAGCTGCAGAGCCACTGTACCTCCCGCTCCATTGCTGCAGGCAAAATCATCATATGCACTTGGCCCAACATCAGTCCAAGAGTTTATTCAACCTCCACCCTCTCTGGCTGGAAACTTGACTGAGGGCAGCAGTCAGCATTGTTTATGCAGGTTTGTCTGATTTTCCTGCTGTGAATCCAGGGAACAATTAGCTTTTTCAGGGCAAGAGCAGAGGCTCTGGCCCAGGCAGACTGATTGGTAGATATTCATCTGTAAACTTTAGTCCTGCACTCCACAAAAGTACCCGCAGCTAAGGTTAAATGAAGCAGACAGCCACAATATTTGCAGGTGACAATGGGAGCCCTTCCCCCACCACACATGCATTTTGCACATAGGCCTCTTTTGCCTGAAAGCCAATCTATCTGCAATGGCACAGTGATCCCAAAGTCCATACAATACTGCACCAAAGGATTAAACCCTTCACTCTTCAGTACCTTCTTACTGATCCTGGCTAATTTGGTTCTATTGAGTTGCAGCCAGATATCACCCCCAGAATATTACAGGGCTGTTCCTCTTTTGACTAATAATGGCTCAGCTGTCTCTCACTGACACGCTGCTGACTGAAGGCTAGTCTCCTCCATCCTGCTTATAGAAGGAATTTCCCTTAGATCCCCAAATTAGTCATGATGCATACATGCAAAAAAAAAAAAAAAATCCATTTAAGGACCTTCAGGAGGATCAAAGCATAAAAGCAGTCTCTGCTTATCAAACCCACAGCAATTGCATGAAAATGTGGGTCTACGAGCCTTTCTTTAGCATTTCTTAATTATGGCTCCAGAGACATAGCACCTTACAAGTACAGATTACGTGGTAATAGAGATGATTATTCATCCATACAGTATTCCAGCAATTGAGTAGCATTTTGTTAATATAACAGGGCCTTGGACATTGCAGCCAGCTTCTGATTTATGTTTCGCTGCTCTCCGTTCACATTGCGAGTCAAGAGCATTAGTATCTTTGAGGCTTTTGTGAATGTTTCTTAACCCATGTTAGGGCGACAACCTTGCTCCTATTCCCCTTTGTTCTGCTATGGGAGATTCCTGACTGATTCTTTTTTTCAGCCCGCTAAGGAGGATCTGCGGTTATGGGCAGGCACTCCTCGTTATTAGCTTGCAACACAGAGGCGATGCCCTGACGCATCTGCCTCAGGTGGCTTCTTAACCTGAGCAGCGATCGATAATCTGCGTTGCCATAGATACGACAGTAAACCTGAACGGTGCCAAACGGCTCACTGGAGTGAAAATGGCCTGTTTGCTATGCCGCCGACAGGCGAGGCTGCTCCGCGACCGGGACGGGATGCCGCTTCACCGGCGCTGTGCTTGCCGAGCCGTTGTTTTCTGTTTTGCGGGGCGGCCCCTGCCCCGAACCGCCCCCCCCGCC
>NW_009259323.1:777927-843614 GCF_000687185.1 Egretta garzetta
GCCCGCCTGCAGCGAGGAGAGAGGCTCCCGTCTGCGTGTGCTTGTGCAGTGAGGGAAAGGTGGGGGTCCCTGTGCGCCTGCAGAGGGGGGCAATCGCGGGGAATTAGGCCTTGCGTTCCGTGTCTGTCTATATGTGTCATAAGGACGAGGGCTTGCAATTCGTGTGTGTGCACACGGTGCCTGGAAGAGGGTGTGCGGGATGAGGGGAGCTATTTAGTTTGCGCTCTGGGGAATAAGAGCTCCATGGTGTGGTTGGTTTGTACCGTCGAGGGTGTTAAATCCCTTGCAGTGAAGCTTTACTACCTGGGGTATTCCGAGAGGGATGCGTATGCATCTAGCGGAGTGCGTGTCAGAGCCTAATGTATTCACCGTGTCGGTAAATGCTTAGATACCGTGAATGTGAGTCTGGATTTACCCAGGCTTTTAGGCTGAAATAAACTTGGAGACATTTTTCCATACAGTTCCTAGAAAACAAAACGACATTTTCCACAGGATTCTGTCATATTTTGGCTCATCTCTGATGTACTCCTGGGTCTATTTGCTGCTGGGGTGGCTGCTGAAAATGGATCATTTTGAGTAATGTGCTAGAACAAAATATTAATGAGAGGTCTAGCATCTTTTGTTCACAAGTAGTACTGGCTTTCCAAAATGTTGTTTGGGTGAATTAATTCCATGGGGGTGTTTTTTTGTTTTGTTTTGGGGCTTTTCTTTCCACATGGGTTATGAATAGCTGGCTCATTGTTTTGAATATGAGACTGCCCATTGTGATACCTTATCCATCTCTGACAATCCTGTACTCCTGGTCTATCAAATACTCATTCTGTTGCTCTTTGTTGTGGGCTGCGTTTGTGCAGGGAGTTAAATAATGATATACACATTCTTCTGTGATATATCAAGTTGCATAGGCTATAGAATTTGTGAAGGACTGATTGTAAAATCCAATTTCTGTATCCAGTACCAAGCCTGCTAATGATTTGTGAGTTATTAGCTTTTTTTTTCTGACACGTGATGCATCCCTATGTGCAATGCAGAATAGGGATAGGTAAAAGCATGTTAGTTATTTTGTAATGGAAGCACAGAATTAAAATAAAAACAGGTTCCATGAAATAATAGCTCTTTTTCCTTGGAGTAGCATAAAACTGTATTCAGTAACATAGTAGGTCACTTTTGCATATAAATATTCAATAACTAAAGCATTAAAAATGAAGCATTGTATATAGGAAATCTATTATTATAAAGACTTTTTCTGTATCCTGAAGCAGGTGCATCAAGGATCCATATTTTGTGTTTGCTTCTAATTATTACTAATTGCATTTTGGGCTTAATTTTTTTGTTTGTTTTACTTTGAATCTCAACATGCTTAGATAAAAGCTGTCTGTAGTGATCTTGGCTTCATCTTTTAGGATGTAGTAGAGCCCAGTCACTATCATCAGCATTGAATTGCCATCGTGAAAGATTGTGTGAAAATGTTTAAGGGCAGTCAGACAAAAATAGCCATGTTGGTTGCTGCTCTAAAAAAACTTCCTTGAATAGTTGATGTGGGTCTATGCAAATACCATCTTCTAACAATCCTGGTTGAATGTAGCACTGATTTATGAATTAATCCTGCAAAATACAGTTTTTAGATGTCTTTCAAAATATGCTCATAAACAAAAGATTTATAGTCTGTTTTGACTTAATATGTAGAGGGTTTTTTTTTTTTTATATAAGTGGGTATATGGTATTCTGCTGGTGAGTCACAGATATCCTTTACAGAGTATCAGTATGGCATAGAGCTTGATGGAGGATCAGCAACTGCCTCAGAGGTTATGGTCATTTACTTATTGGCATTTTTGAGGCAGTTATCACTGTTTCACATTCCAATATACCCATGAATGAGGTTATATGTTTAGGCTGAGGCATGGGAGATGGGGGGGTTGGGCCAAAAATCTTTAAATGTTTCACTTTCTGTTCTAAGTCAGTGACTCTGAAATTCAGTTCTGTGGTACTTGAAACAAACATTTAAAAAGCCAACCTCTAGCAAATCTGAATGTAAATGATTTATTTTCTGTATTACAAACCCTTATGCAGTCAGATATACAGTGTCACTGTAAATCCAGAATATTCTGCCTTAATGTCAATAAAATCAGCAAAAGTAAGTTATTTCTAGGATTGAAGTAAAACCACTATGGTTCTCAGTAAGGTTCCTATGTATATATATGTTAAAGCACAACTGTTGTGAATTTATCAAAAATACCCTGGGATTTTTTGATTAAGGTTTCGCCATATTTTACATCTAACTTATGTAATAGCTTGCCAGTATGTAATTTGCAAATAGTGTAGCACGTTTTGGGCATCTTAAATTATGTGACAAAAATTATTGCTGAGCTAAAAGCATAATGATGATGTCTGGCTGTTTAGCTCTGACCTTATGTTTGTCATACCTTTTTTTTAAGCATGAATTGTCACTGCAGCTCTTTGGCCAAAAACCCCCTTATTTTATTGTTTCCCTGAATTTGTCTTCTGGCTGTTCAAACAGATCTTGTGCTGCTGTTAAATGAACTTCCGGGGGAAAAAAATTATAGGTCGTGAGATATCAAGAGGTATATTGAATATTCCAATCATTTTATTAACGTGTGTAATTTTGCTTCTCGCTGTGTGAGCAACATTAGGCCCCTGGCAGTTAAGTAATTGAGTATATCACATCAGTGTAATCACTGTCTGCGTAGCTGAAGAGCTGTGTGGTTTCTATTTTGGTTTTTTGGGGGTGGTTTGGTTTTTTTTTTTTTTTTTTTTTAAAGGTAGGTTCCTGTGCTATATGGCTATGCTGAACTAAGTCAGCCTATGCCCGTAGCAGCTTTTTTGTGAGTACTCCTTAAAACATGAGTTTAGTAAATATGAAAGGTACTAGACTGACAGCTCAAAAACAATTTATTTGCTCTGGATAAATGTAGTGGCGCCATCAGGCTTCCTTGTTTGACTTCATCACAACAAACTTGATTCCAAATTTTTAATTCTGAGGGAACCTCCAAGCAATTACAAGTAGGTGCATGATTGCCTGTAAATATATTTAACTTTGAAATTTCTCCTTTCTCACCACCTGCTACCTTCTAATACAGCTGAGAAGAAACACCAGTGTATTCCCCATATGACTTCAGGATGAGCCTTCCTGTCATGGCCAATAACAATCTGGGCACCACGGGCAGAGTTCCCACATTGTGATTCCTGCATGTGTCTGCTGAGGGGATGGGATGGGAGGAGGCATGCCTGTCGTTTAAGAAACCATTACTTGCATGACTTTGAATTTTTTTTTTTTTTTTTTACATTATATTTCTGGCCTTTCTAAGGCATTTAGTCATTCATGTGATTACGGATTAAAATCAGCAAAACCTACATGCTACACTCAATAGAGTGTTGCATGAGAATGTTAATTTAGAATACTCTTCTGCCTTTATATTATACGCTTCTAAGCCAATTATATTTTCCTGTCTGAATAAACTTATTTTTGTTGGTGGTACCAGTGTTGATTAAAGTGATGGCAGGTAACTGAATAGCAACACCAGATCCAGTTTTCAGTTTAAGAAAAATAACATTCATATGGCATATTTAGATTACATTCTAGAAATCAAACGTGTTAAAAGCCATGTGGTTCTTCAGTAATGAGTTCTTCAGACTTGAACAAAAAGAGAAACTCATATTTTTTTAAGGGGGAAGGGGTAGTGTTTATGCTCAGAAATGCATCAGATACAAAATCTGGAAGTGACAGAGTTTATAAGGAAGTAATTGTGGAAATTCCCTACGGTGGTTTCTTAGCCTATGCAGTGTTTGGGCTAAGGGAAAATGAGTTGTGTGCGTTGTCTGAGGCTGCCTTGCTGGACCGGTAATAAGGGTACTTGTTCAGGATACATGGTGTTATAGACAAGTTACTTATTATTTGAGGAGGGGGAAAATGTATTCAGAACACAAATTGTGTTGCAAAACCTTGTGTGAGAAGAAAAATGGACTGTCCTTTGCTTTTTCAGATTTTTTTGTTCGTGAAAAGTATCTTCTCATTTGACTTGTGAAGCTTGGTTGGAGCTCATTCAAAAGTATATATTCATTTTATTGGCAAGGCTAGCATTTAATGTCCCCAGCAAAAAGATAACTGAATTGGGACTCAAGGTGAGACTTCTACAGAAAATGCAAAGATACTTGTTAGATCTTTTTTTGTGGTAAAAGTTCTACATGACCGTGTGGAGAGGCTTCTGAATTTCTTGCTTTTCTGTGGCTGTCCAACAGTCTGCTTTTCATCATTCTTCCAACTAACCTGGGATTGTTTGCTAAGAGAATCCACTACCAGGTCTGACAGATTAGAGAAGGTATAGCACTTTAGGTAAGGGGAAAAGAAAAGATAGTCTTACTCTCAGTTACAGAAATAAAATATTTTTTTGCTTGACAGATGTGATTATCACTAATATGTTCCCAAGTATCAATGTATGATTTCTCAAGAAAGGTTTCTGTAGTTACAAGGCTTGAAGGAACCCTGCATCTTGGGCCTGCTCGTAGGCTGCTGACCAGCAGATGTAACTGCACAATGAGCAAATCCCTGACCATCTGTGTATTAAAACAAACATCTACTTCAATTTGTCAATTTACCGCTGTTTCAATAGGTGGAACCAGTATGTAGTGGACAAGAACTTAATATATGAAAGACTGATCTAGAAGTAAAAGGTTTATGGAAGTGTTCACTTCAAATCATTACATGTAGTAACGAGTGATATTACATAGTTATTTTTTAGCTAACAGAAGTGGCTACAACCATTCTTAAATCCTGCCATGAGGTCTGGCATGAGTAGGGCAGAGTCAGTGGGAGGCACCGGTAAATAAGAACAGATGCTGAAGTTGCTACAGCAGTGGCCATCGTGTCTCGAGAACATGTAGTTGTTGCTAAGCCCTGTTCACTCTGTGCTCATGGACTGTTAGTTTGCCCATTTTCTTCAGGGTTTTTTCTGCTTCACTCTTACTTCACTCACCTTGTTTTCCAGTGTTCTTTGTCTTCCAACAGTCTAGCTTACTTTAAAAATGTTTCTGCTTAGTTTATCCAGTGTCAAGCAATTTTATCCACACAAAAGGTAAGTCATATAGTAAACACTGGTTACAGCTGATTGGTTGTAGCCTGTTGTCTCTGCCTCACGTCTGTTTAGATCGCAAGCTCTTCAGGGCAAAGGCCTTGGATGTATGTAACTGAGCATACAGAGATTAACATAAGAAGCTTTACTTGGGAGTTTTGTGTGCATTGTAGGTAATCCTTAACAAACCCAGACTTTGCTTCATTTACAAATGATGATTACTTTCCCTTATATTACTTTTCTGTGAAAGAGTTAAGATAATTTGAAACTGAAAATTGGAATTTAAAAATTTCAAAAACAAAAAAGAAATTGGGGGGGGGGGGAAGGTGCCTTGTGCTATAATACACAAGCTTAATAAGTCTTGCTGACTTCTCAGGAAAACACGTTTCACTCTTTCTGGTTGTAAGCTGTTTTAAGAATTATAGTCTAGACTAAGTACTAAAGTGCCATGTTGTTTAGGGAAGCAAATAACCTTCCTGTGGGATTTGCTGCTTACCATTTCAAACTACAAAAGATTTGTGGTGACAAGATGCCTTCAGAAGTGGAAAGGAAGATAATCCTTGACATGTAGTAATGTCCCTTTGAATGTATAGCCAACTGGTGTGCCAATTTACCCCTTCACATGCCAATTTGAGGAGTAAATGATTGCCTCCCCTTGGTGGTGTATCATTTATTTTTTTGTTTTAATCATGCTGTGCTAAAATAGCTGAACATGTATATTCAAGAGTTGGAGCAGTGTGCTGTCTTGTGTTGGAAATGCCTGGATCCTTCTCATGTGGTAACATGGTGAGGAATTCCCTGAATTCATCTGTTGGTTTCATCCCTGCGTTGGTGTGCTGCAGGTCAGCACTGGCATGCCCCCCAGTTGTTCCAGCCTTTAGATCAGAGCTTCTGGTTTAGTTTTTGATGAGAGCAAATTTCAGAAAAAACCTCATGTACCTGAGCCAGTATGTGGTGAGTGGAGATGACTTACATGAAAAACAAGAATTGCTTGAACCAAGCTGCCAATTTAGACATGTTCAATGTAGATGCATCCAGTATAGACTGGGAGACTAGGTTCAGTGAGGATGGGCTGGAGCAGTGGGTCCCCCAAGGCTACCTCGGTTTCAAAGCCGTTGTGCTGGATCTCAATCCTTTGTTCCCCGTAGTAGAAGTCAGTGAGAGGCAAGTGTTGGTCTGTTCCAGTTAAAGGAACATGTATTTCACGTGGAAGAACTGTGGTTTGATCTGATGGGGTGGGGTTTTTTGTTTAATTCCCTAAAGTAATAAGAATGTATTTTTTGAAGAAGGACTTTTTCTTTAGTAGTGCTCTTTAGTTGGAAAAGCCAAGAACTCAGAATCTGTAAAATACAGTTTCTGGTTACCTGTACAACCTTCCCTCTGTGCTTGATGGAAAACATTAATTATGTGGTCATGTACAGTTTCTTCATTTGTCACATTAACTGCACAGACTGAGTATGTAACTAAAATTAGTGACATGGATAACCATAAAGCAGGTATTTCTTAGCTCTTCAGTTGTTGGATTTAGAGCCCAATCACCACTTTGTAATTACTCTTTGTAATATCTCTTTCACAAAAATAGAAACTATTCTGTGCTCTGTCAAACACCCAGTTGAAAAAAGTAGAAGCTGCTTGTAGCCACCTACAGTCTTGGGAGTGTTTTACTTTTAAACAGCTCAAAAAAGCAACACAAGCAGAGGAGTATGAAGCTGAGAAGCAATGTGAAGAGACAGTTAGCTTCTCTCTAATACGGAGCAGCCCTGTGCTAAAATATTTGATGGTGTATCACTGTGAGAATCATGGTCACTCACATTAGCAGAGTCCAGTACCCTGTGTTTCACTTTAGTAGCATGTGAGGAGTCATTGCACGTGTCAGAAGACTGAAGGAAGGGTTTAACGTGCACTGGAAGCTGTTAAGCTGGCCAAAGTAGTGTTGTTTTTCTTTTTTTTTTTTTTTTTTTTTTTTTTTTTTTCCCCCTGGAAGGTGTTTTCATCTCTTATCTATTAAGCAGTGGAAACACCTCCTTTACACTTTTGCTGAACTCGCTCAGGAGAGTTTCTCATCCATGCATGTTGCAATTTTGTGACTGCGTAAAAGCTGCAACTCTGTATCAGTGCTCTTTCTCTCTTCAGTTTCAGAAACTTCTCATTATTGTTTCCCTTTCTGTCAAGTTACTGTTATATCACTTGCAAAGGGTTCTTTCTATTTTTGCTGCTGTCTCCCACTATATTCCCTGGCATTGTAGGTGCTTGGGAAGGGGTGCCGGTCCTTACGTGCAGTCTCTCTGATCATGGTTATATGTAGAATTATATACTATATAATTAGAAAAAACATAGAAAAAAAAATTCTAATATATAGTACATTTATAGTTTTCTAATATATAAATTGGGCATAACTGTATTGATACAAAAGGTGTATCTAGCCCAGGATTCTTCATTAAAAGCTACTAATAATCTTTCTAACCTGTTGCTTGATAACTTCCTTTGCAGCCCCATATTGTTACTGAAAATAATGAAAATAGTTTGTGCCCTTGGTTGTCTATTCCAGGCTGATGAAACCTATTCTGTATACTGAAAATTCTCATGCATATCCACATATTCTTAGGGTATGTTCTACTGTATCTTTTTTGAGATAAGCCAGGAACTGCATGCAGTATCAAGATATGTGTATGCAATGAAATAACTTTCTGTTCTCTGTTCCTAGCACTGTTTTGTGCCTTTGACTTGAGTTGCCATTTTAATAAAATCAAGAATTGAGTAATATGGCTAGATGAATATCAGTTTTGAAATGTCAGCATATTCAGTTATGAGTTACTAATTAAATACAATAAATTAAAACAGAGGAGTATGTCAAAGTGAAGTCCTCAAAATTGTGCCCTAGATAAGTAGGAAGCAACACTGGAAACACAGAAGTAGAACTACCTGCACATGTAAAGTTGCTGAAAATGAAAAGTGCTTCTCCTTCAATTTTTTTTTTTTAATTATAAGCTACTGCAATATTAATCATGAAGTCAAGGTCTGGTAACATTGTTTAAATTTGTTTAAATGTGAAAATTCTAACCATACAGTTTCTAAAGTAAGTCCTGAGCAGGGACACTAAAAAGCTTATTTCTTAAAATGATCTTTTGCTAAGTGATTTCCTCTTTCTGCACATTGACTCCATGCTCAGATTAAAAGGGTTTATACTCTTCCAAAAGTTTAATTGGTTTGAGGGAGCTTTTCTAGGTACAGATTTTACAGTTAATATTCCGGGTGATTTGGAATTAAATTTCAACTATGACAATGTTGTATTAAAAAAAAAAAAGTTTGGAGGATGATCTTTTACGTGACAATAAATACTTATATATGAACTCTTATTTTCTACAAGTGCCTAATATTTTTTGGAACTAAAACAACATCAATGTTAAATGCCCAGGCATAACTTCATAACAAGTTGTGTCTGCGTCTTCTGTTAAAAAAGTTGCTTCCTGTTTGTGGGAAGACTGCTGCAGAGTGTGAATCCTGCTGTTTGTGATTCCATAATAAATGCTTACGTGGCTTATGAACCAGTTCTGAGTTTTTGTTTACTCTATGTAATTTTGATCTGTCAAAATATATAGTAACCACAAGGATTAGATGAAGACAGACTATGCTTCTATTTACTTGAGTATACACAACAGATAAAAATCAATATAAATATTACTACATAAACTTTTATCAGTAGACTTTAAATATATTTAACTTTCCTTGTGCAAAGGAAAGTACATTGGTCAATTTAGTTTCCTGAAAGCTATAGGTGTGTCTGACAGGCATATCAGAGTTTCCTTATTGCGTGTAAGAGCTGGTGGGTGCTCAGTTTGTTCTGTGTAGACGTTCACCACAGCTCTTAATGTTGGAGAGCAAACATATTTGTGTGTGAAATACCTAGTTACATGCAAAAATTATTCTTGAACATTCTTTGCCAGTAAACTCTAAAAAACTTTTTGTCTGTTTTGCAGCAGAAGTCATTGCTGTTGATATCAGTATGCACAATCATTCTACATTTGGACATATTTTAATCGTTCAATTGCTTAATTTTGCAACCTAAGTAAATACTAAGAATTCTGGTATTAGTTATTTAATTAACCAGGCTGTTGTTTTCATTTTTCAAAGGAAAATTTCAAAACATTTCTGTTAAAAAAAACAGTAGTCATGCACTGACATTAAGAAATTTAACTCTGAACCTGCAAGTAGGATGTGTAAAGTGTGAAGGGAATGCTAGAGATGCTGGAGGACGTCCCTTTTGATGTAAGCTTGGCAAGCTTAAGAGTTCCGTTCTCCTGAGTTTCCTGAAAATCAGGATGAATTAGTAGTTTCAGAAACCCAGTTCTGTTTCAGTTGTGATGGAAAGTGCTAGGTAGCTTATGCAAAGGAGTTGTGATCAGAATCTAGGGGAAGGGGGGGAATCTTTAGTGGTCTTTCTTCCTCCCACCAAATCTAGCTTTCAGTTTCTGGCTTAGTTCTGTCTTGTCATGTCATGTCCCCACCCACCCTTCCCCAGATAACAGCATAGGGGCAAGGTACTTAAAACACTGTAGTGGGGACACAGGATACACATTGGTGTTTTTTTATAGGTGAATGTAATTTGTTTGGGGAGGATTCTTGTGGGGTTTTTTCTTTTTTCTTTTTTTCTCTCCACCCTTTCATAACTGTATTTGAAAGCTCCAAATGAAGATATGTGTTTCATTAATGCTGCTGTCAAAATTCATGGCTGGCAGAATTAAGACCCTTTGTAGGAAGCAGATATGTATTTAGGCATACTTGGCTTTTTGATGCATCTTTAGTTTTCCTCTTTACCGTCATAAGGAACTGATATTTGAAATACCCAAACAGTGCTAAGATGATTGTACTCCTGTAGTACAAACTACAGTTTTATAGCCTGTAATTACATAGGTTGAAAGAGATCTTTGTAGGCCATCTAGGCCAGTCTTCTGCTCAGAACAAGCCCAGTTAAGGCGGGTTGCTCAGGGCCTTGTCCAATTGAGTTTTGAGCGTCTTCAGTGATATTTCAGTCTCTCTGAAATGTGTTTTCTGGATTCTTCTAGAAGCCTCAGTTAACTTCATTTCTTCTGACTGAAGAAAGTATTGTTACATAAACAATGAAATTGGTTTATTCCTGCTAAGTGCCATTTCTGTGGTTAGTAATGAAAGCCAGATCTCTCATTTCCTTTCTTAGTTTCTCAACAAACTGGGCAAGGAGCCTCAAGCTTTAGTAGACTTTGAGACACACTATTTTCTTAATTTTTTTTTTTTCTACATACATTGTTTGTCATTTTAACATTAGGCTTATAGACTTCAGCTTAAGCAAATTCAAATTCTACCTTTGAATACCTGCTAACTCATGAATCCATATTCCCCAGTCTTAGAATAATCATGTAATTTATATAGTACTTACGTGACTCTTTTGAAGATTAAAGCAAGATAGAAAACAAGTATATTCTTAGTGATTACACTGAAGACCAATGATATTCTTAGGTTATGTAGATATTCAGTACTGAAATATCACAACAGAAACTGGCAGCTTCAGTTTGCTAATAAACAACTATTATATACTGTTTCCATGGTTTTGGTTATCTTTTTACTTCTCAAAGCAGGATTGCTAAAACAGGAATGAGGAAAATGTGGTACAAGTGGGTTTATTTTCTAAACTATTTTGTTCAAACACTTGTAAGCAGCTCTTCAATGTCTTTGGAAGCTTGATACTGACAGAGTAGTAAAATGAAGGACGATGCTTTCAGATGTGGATCATTCAAGTTTAGTGTTAGCACATCAATGTTTCTTTTTAATATAATTTCTGAGTATCTGCATTTGATTAGTCCCAGTAAAGATGGCAAGACTAATGCTAATGAGAAATACAGTTTTTGTAGCATTACAAATATACCTGAATGGGAGATGTACAGGCTTGGAATATTCTGAGGACTAAACATTTTTTTATGGTATGCCCACGCAAAGTGTTCTAGTATAACATCAAATAGGATGGGAGCTAATGAACTTATGCAGCTGCTGAATAATTACTTGTTGAGCCACAGTCACAGACAATAACAACACTCTGAGAGATTTAGACAGTCTTTTTTCTACTTAGCTTTGAGTTTCTGTGACTCTAGTTCTGGAAGCCCTGGTTGTTGTTCATCTGCAGGAGGTGAGAGGTTCCCTCCACTAAATGCATTAAAGCTATATAATAATATTGCAGGGCTCTGGAAGTTGATCCCAGCATGCCTGGAGTCCATGGTGGGTATAGTGTAGATGAGGTGTTAGACTGCTTTGGCAAGCTGACTTGTTCTTAGTTTTGGATTCATACTTTTCTTTCTATGCTATGCTGGAATCTCCATTCCTGGTAGAAAGTGGGCAACTCATGCTCATAGGCGCTTAAGGCATTAGATGTTCATAGTCTGACTTAAGGTTGGTTGGTTTGTTTGTTTATTATTGTTGGGGGTTTTTTTGGACAAATTTTACTATTTCACATATGCATCTTTGCTTTACAGTTAATCTTAAATGGTTGGCAGCTTAAATTTAACTTTCCTTCTTCCTCCTTGGGGAGATGGGGAAATACATACATTTACTGACTGATTCTTTTCAATTATTTTGACTTTTCAGCATCTGGAATATCTTTGTGCAACAGAACTTAATTTCTGAAATTTTATATTCTGTCTCCTGTTCCTTGAATGCTGTGGTACAAATAATGCCCATCATTTACTATGGTTGATTGTAAATTTAAAGGTGTTTGAAGACCAATGTCCTTGTGGGAGAAGATGACATGTTAGTAAAGTCTTGTCTGTGTTGCCGATAGCACTCTTGGAACTCCACCAGATAGAATGCAAATATGATAGTTTTTTCTTTATAGGACCCTGCTCAAGGAGGGAGACTTGGCTTTCTGTTTGAAATGGGAGAAGAAGAAAGAAGGGATATTTGTGTAACAGAAGAATAATTGGTAGGACAGGTGGGCATAAGGTGGTTTTGGAGGGTTACGCTAAGTAAGAACATTTGCCTGTCTGTGTTTCTTAAGTACCAATGGCCTGTCAAATTAATTAATTATATTTCACACAGCAGTTATTAAACTGAGGGTTCTTTTTAATGCTGTTATTGTTCAGTATAAATTTTAACCATTACAGGATTTGAATTATAAGGTAACTGAGTGTTTTATGGACATGGAAAACTTCTGCCTCCTGGAATCACCACATGCAGGTGTTTCTGCAGTGTTTGAGACTTTTTTTTTTTCTTCTCCAGAATCATCTTGCATCCAACAGGCTAATAAATTTTACCTATATATGTGTGTTGATCTCAGATTTGTGTTTAGATTGGCTAAAAGTCTATCTTTAGGATCAGGTCTGAACACTTTTAATTTTATGCATTCATTGACTTCTGTAGGATTAATTACATAGTCACTGTTGTGCTTAGATGGTTTTTAGCTTAGACTCAGGATTACTAGAAAAACTGGCTAGGAAAGTCTGTATGTATTATGAGTTCAGAGAGCAGATCTGGGGTTTGGGGGTGGTGGTGGTTCTTTTCCATCTAGTTTTTAAATATAATTTTGGAAACCCCAACACCAGTATCATGGATCAGCATATTTTTGTGAAAAATCTTATAACATCAATATGAGGATCAAGTGTAAATTTCCTAACTAAGCCTTGTATTTGAAATTCAACATGTAGTGCATGCAAAGTGTGAATATAAAAATGATTGTACTGGATCAAATAAAAAGCCAGTCTGTTCTAGCAGCATGCCTCTGATAGTAAGCAGTAATGAATGCTTAGGGAAAAGTGCAAAAACAAGGCAAACATGATGTTAATACTATTTGACTACTTTACTGCACACTGCTGCAACCTGACAGCTTGAGCTTTTTGTTTTTCCTTTTGACTGTGGCTTAAATTAATAAAAGATACCACCTTACTTCTAATAGCTTCCCCTCCAAACTCTGACTGATTTCCTAAAATTCTTTCCTTTTAACTCTCAATATATTGTCTTTTAATCATTGTCTCAGTCAGTAAAGACTTTACTCTTTCTGTTAAAAAGAAACTAAGCTGCCACCAACTTCTTCATATTTTTGTAGTTCCTCTTTTAAATTTAATCTTAGTAATGGTGTACTTCTCACTTTTATTGTCTCTGCAGAGATAGTGAATTCAAAATCACTGTGATTCATGAGCAGTTGTGGATAGCGTCTTCTATTTAGTCTTCAGATAACACCCCCAATTTAGAGTTTTCCAGTCTAAACTGGTTAAGCAAAGAATTCCTAAAATCTCACTTCTAGAGGAGTTGTCATTTTAAATCATCTGTGGTTCTGCATTTAGCAGCTTTCCTTGCTTCTTCAGTTCATTAACCCTTACAAAACCATTCTCATTTTAAGATCCAGCAATGTGCTTCCATTTTGATTGAGATGAAGTCTGTCTTGTTTCTAGAGGAATGTTCTATCCAGAAGTTTCCTCCTTTTTTCTTACATATATTCTCAGTCATTCATCGGGTTATTAGTCTTCAAAAGGTACCTAAATTGCATAAGCTTCACGTCTACATTTTATTTAGCATAATAGATGAACTAATTTTATAGATTTTTTTTTTATTATTATTATTTATTTGGCTCATTGTGAAAACATTTCTGGAGTAGAAGTCATTTTCCAGTTTGGATAAAGAATAGCATTACTTGTTTTTAAAAAGCTTCACATCATTTGATGTGTGAATATTGTGGAAAACTATACACTTGAATCTTTTTCTTTAGAAAAATCGGCACCCCTGGGGCTATTCTAATACTGTTTTGCAATTAATGAAAAACTGCTTGGAAGAGAAGTCCTACTATCTTCCAACTCTTTATTTACCTTTTTATTTTATTATTGACAGGTAATGGTAGCATTTCCTATTTCAATAGGACTTCTGTCTTTCATAATGGAAAAGTGGAAGGGAATTGTTTTCAGCAGTAATATATACCAGTTACACAATATTTGCCTATTTTCTTCTAATGTGAAATTGTGTTGGTTTTGTGCAAGGGTGCACTAGGGGACTTCAGCCAGACTGTGTTAATGTGATTTTTGTTAGACCAGGCTCTACAGAAACCACAGCTGGTTTTGTACTGCCTATGGAATATTACAATGCTGGTCTACTGATGACCCAGAGCAGAGAGTTGGTGCACAGTATAGTTGTTGTCTGGCCCACCTTTGGGTTTTATTTCTGCAAAAGAAACATTTTTACAAAAAACCCAAAAGTTGTTGTTTAATCTCTGTCTTTCCAAGATGTGTGGTTGGAGTATGGCTGGATGCACGTACAATAACAGAATTTTCATGGTGCTCTGGAATGTTGCAGTTCAGATATAACCTACGGTACTGCTCTTTGGATCAGTGGCAGTAGGGTGGGATTCTGTCATTTGTATTTTGTGGACTAGATCTTTATACTAGCCTTCAGTTGTCTTTCCAGCTGCTGATAAAACAAAATCAGGAAGAGACTTAGAGCTGATTTCTTCAGAATGGGATTGTATCAAAGACTGAGTGTTCATCATGTGGTGGAGGTTGTAAAATTGTGTTGGCAATAAAACTGTGTGCATCTTTTCTGCACACAGTTATCCCACTCTGCTGAATATTAGAATAAGAGAGCCTTTGTTTAACCTAAAGAGGGTTTTGCAGAAAATTCTTTCATTCGAAAGCTGCCGTTTTATTACAATGTTTTGAAAATTGATGTGGTGGAAAACAGAAAACAAAACTCAATATTGTGAAAACTTTCTCAAGCTATGCTAGATTTCTTAAATAAGCTTTTTAATTTTAGTTGGGATGTTTAGTTTTAGTGAACTTTATTCCATTTTTTCATTCAATTCGTTAAGAATGCCAGTCCTACAACATAAATCTTTCTCTTTCTGCTTCTTGCAGCTGGAGTTTGCAGAATTCAGCGTCAGCAGTAGATGCCCTGATCTCTAAAGGAAGGTTTTGTGATACTTTAGCTTGAGAATATTTCTTAGAAATGATGGAACAATGGAGTGACAGCCAGTTAGCTCACAAAGTTCACATTTTCTAGACTTCAGGAAGCAAAAATAATGCCACCGGAAGGTGATGTTTTGTTGTACCAGTCCATTTCATTTGATGGGCATCTGCAGCACGCTGTGTGGATGGCCCTCCCCACTGCTAGGCATACTGATGACTTGCATTCACCCTGTTGCATACCAGCATCACGTGTTCTTCTCTGCAAAGCTATCTTCTACCCTTTTGTCCTCCAGCCCACACTAGCGTGAGGAGTTGTTCTGCCACACATGCACATCTTTGCATTAGCTTTTATTAAACTGGATGGGGTGTCTGCCAGTCAAGGTCACTCTGGCTGGCATCCCATCTCTCCAGCACATGAGTTGCCTCTTTGTTCCCTCCAACTTGGTGTTGTCCATGCACTTCCCAAGGGCACATTCTAGCCTGTTTTCCAGGTTGTTGATGTAGATACTAAACTATATGGTTTCTAGTGTTGGCCCCAAGTGCTGCTTATAGCTGGTTTGCCAGTTGTACTTCAGGCTGTTGAGTTCTGTTCTTTGAACCTGGTGGTGACTTTGAGCCACTTTTCTAGCCCCTTTCTAGTCTGGTTTTTTCAGTCTAGTGTAGAATAAACTGTATGTTTGTTCCAGTGATAATGTGATGGGAGCTAAGCAAGAAATGCAGTTATTTTCAAGCAAGTGTTAAAAACTGAGAACTAAAGCCTGAAATAGCAAGGGATCTGTATTGCTGTTTTGTTAAAAGAGTTTGTTCAGCGTTTCTGAGAAACCACATCCTTTTGAAATATCTTGGGTTGGGAACCAGAATTACTTTCAAAAAGTAGACAGCTGTTCTGTGAGTATCTCTTTCTTCCAAGATAGTTTCATGGACTTCCCATGACAGAGGTTTTGGTAGTTAACTGATAATTTCCAGGATTCTTGGGTCACATCCCACTTAAGTTTTCTGATCTTTTTAAAGGTTTCATATAGTCAGAAATGGTATGCAATTTTTGTAGTGCACTGGTTTTTTGTATCTTCTGCATGCAGGCTTGCATAACGCAGTCATGCGTTGTCAAAATAACTCTAGTTCAAGTATTAGGTTCCCATTGTCAAAGATAACTCCTCTTAGGCTAGGCTAAATTGCATCCTTATTTTTATAGCTAAACGCATTTGGCATTGGATTTTGTGACTTTATTCTCTTTTTAGCTAAGTTATAAATGTGTAAGTAGAGAATGTCTCAATTACTGTGCTTGCAATAAAGAATATTTTTAGATGAGAATTGTAGTTCTTTAAAAACAATAAATATGTAAGGTTTTTTTGCAAACTTGCAGATATTTTGTGCAATGAAATTAGATTCTAATGTAGCTGTCAAACATGAAAAGTAATGTTTTCTGGGTTTGTACCTTGATGTACTGCTGTACCTAGAATTGGAGGGAAAAAAACCAAAAGTTGCACACAACAAAGACTGATAGAGGAGGGACAATTGTAATGGATATTCGGTTGCATCGTAAATGTTCTTAATTATGTAGTGGGTAATATATTCTTGAATTCCTATAATTTTTCTGTTTTATGTTATAACTGCATATCAAACAATAATATTTTAGTATTTTAAGTCTTTTTTGTGTATTAATTATATGCAGTAGCATCTGGTAAAACTGAATTATTTTACACTTCTTGCAACACCCTAATTTTTAGGAGCATGACAAGAATAACAGTGGGTACTTATATCTCCTCTTACTTCAGGGAAGCCATTGACTAAAAAAAGACATTCTTTTTTCTTTTGTTTCTAGATCTTTCAAAGAACAGATTTACTGAAATTCCTCCTGATGTCTGGCTGTTTGCACCACTGGAAACTTTAAATCTATATCACAACTGCATCAAATCCATTCCAGAATCTATTAAAAACCTACAAATGCTTACCTATCTTAACATTAGGTGAGTAATGCTTGTTATTTTTGGTCTTTATATAACTTACCTCATTGGAGAGGTGGCATTCTACTTCATCAGGTCATTGAGGGCCCTTGTGCCCTCATTTTTGCCCAGATAGATAAAATTATTGTTGTTTGTTTGCCTTATCCTTGGCCTAAGTCCAGTGGTTGTTGCTTCTTTTCTGGGAAGGAATTGACTGCATTATGAAATTTCAGTCAGTAAACTATGGTATCTGAGGATAAGGAGAGATTACAGAGTTTTTTGTTTTTAATGTTATGCAGACAGACAACATTTAGAAACTACACATGTAAAAACTTGCTGCTCTGGGGAGTAGATTATTCTGGCCAGAAGGCCCTACTCATTTTGCACATATTTACATCCATTGCTGTATTGCTGCTCTTAAACTTGGAAAAAATGTGGTTGGATCTTCTCAGAAGAACAGAAGGCTAATATGAGCTCTAGGAGGAGAGGGAATCTAGAACCACCCTCCTATAAAAAGCTGAGACCCTGTTTTCAACAATAGTCCTTGTTTGTTATATTGACTGCATCAAGTCCAAAACAGTCTTCTCAGCTAAGAGCTATTTATTTAGCATGGCAGATTTGGTTCCAGAATTTATTTTGGAAAAAAATTTGTCAATTGATCCTTGGAAAAGAAAAAAGTAAAAAAAAAAACAAACCCCAAACAAACAACCCCCCCAGAAACCCCCACCTATATCCAGAAATCTGCAAATATCAGTGCTTATATATATTGATAACTTCAGTGTAGTCTGTTCTGTGGCAGTTCTAAAGAGGATTAATGATACGATAAAGCTCAGTGTTTTCTGAAAGAAATTTGACCTAACTTTATTCACAGAGCAGCAACAGCTCATTTCTCTTTTTATGGTAATTGAAGTGTTGAACACAGTTCTTTACACAGAAATAAAGTAGCATGTAGTTCTAACTGGGCATTGCATGTTATTTCAAGAGTTGACTCTTCTGATAATCATTTGCCTTACTCTGCTTTGTCTTCATTTTTGTGCTAATGTCTGAGGACTGTTTTCACAATGCATGAACATGTGGACTACAGTAGCTGAAGAACAGGCTAAAATCCTGGCTTACGAGTTTCAGTATTTTGTTACAGAAGAAAACCACATGATCTCAAATTCTAATTTTGGATTGAGATGACTGAAGAAATGTATTGTGCAATTCATAGTAAAGTAGGCACCTCTTTAAAAAACAAAAAACCCGAGGAAATTGAAGTGATGCAGAGAATGACTGATTCATTGCCACATTTTTATAATCAATTTAAAAAGTCTGCTTGGACATTATATTTTAGCTTCTCATGCTCTCCATCCAAAAAAGCCTGCCATATCTGCCTGAAATACAACATTAAAAAAAAAGAGAGTTACTGCATACCTACATCAAAAACTTATTTCTATTCTTCAATTAGAATTAACAGAATAAATACATTATTTTTATAAAGATCCTGATAGAAGTTTACTTTCATTTTATGGTGTTGTATTGGGTCTGGCTGAGATGGAGTTAATTTTCCCCATAGCTGCCCTCATAGTGCTGGGCTTTCTATTGGTAGCCAGAAAGGGTTGATCACACAGCAGTGTCTTGGCTACTGCTGAGCAGTGCTCACACAGCATCAAAGCTGGCTCTCCAACATTCCCCCATACCACCAGTGGTGTTAAAATTGCAGTACTACTTTGAACCTGAAATGTTGCAAGGACATAGATTTATTTTTGTTGGTTTTGCAGCACTGTAAACGGTAGTCATGGAGAAAAATAATATAAAAAGCTTTGTTTTAAATGTGAAAACAGTGCTCTGATACATACCAATTAAACAGTAAAGCTGGTTTTTTTCTTAATTTAGTGTGAACAGAAATGTCAACACTTGAAAGTTTGAGGGGAAAAAAAAAATAGAACTTCTATCCTCCACACAGTTCTACTTAAAGCAACAGCAATTACTGAAATTTTTTTACTTTTATGTATGAAAGGAATAATTGCTTTCATACCACACCTGAACAAGTTGGTTTTCTGATGGCTTTTTTAAATGTACAAGTATGTTATTAGAAAACTTCTATGCATTTCTAGCAGTGGCAGTCTACAATTGGTAGTTTTTCCAATATGGATTTAAATCAAATTGTCAGTAACAGTATATTTCTTGTGTACAAAGCAGACATATGTGCATGCAGTTAGAAAATGATATACACACAAGAAATCAATTTTAATTAAAACTTACCTTTCTAGACTAATGCTGAGCAAAGTAATAGATGTTAAGAGCTTGTTGTGGTGGCTCAGGAGTGACAAGACCACATGTGACATGGGAAGCAATGGCCTTGTATAAAGTTCTGGTTTGCTGAGAACATTAACTTTATATTGGTAGACTGTCAGATCAGGTTGTCCTTCTGAAGGTATCAGAAAGCAGAATAAAAGCAAAAGCAAACATCAAACATATTTCTTCTAACAGATTTCTCTGTACATTTTAGTGTTAGATTCAGTTATAGTACGTACTCATTTCATCAAGCGAGATGGGGACCTACAATTCACATATCTGCGAGAAGCTTTATCTGGTAAGGAATTCATGATGGAGATGGTAGCTTAAATTTAGATTAAATTGTAATAGGTGGAGAATGTCTTCTGGAATAGAAAAAAAGTTGTACAATGTGCATCTACGACTCCCCATCAGGCTTAAAAAGATGATTGTAATCAAGCCTTGCTTGTTCATTTTTCTTTCTTTCAAGTCGAAATCTTTTATCAACATTGCCAAAATACCTGTTTGATCTTCCACTTAAAGTTCTGGTTGTCAGTAATAATAAGCTGGTCTCCATTCCAGAAGAAATTGGAAAGTTGAGAGATCTAATGGAGTTGGTAAGTACAATTGTGAACCATTTTACTAAGGAAGATTATAAACTATAAGCAGTTTATTTAGACTCTAAGAAAAATATAAATTAATAATTTTTAAAATATAGAACTACAAAATATAAATTCAGTTACTGATTTTTCTTAATGTTTGAGATGAAATTAGAGGTGTAATGTATTGTAGTTTCAAAAACAAGTTTAAAAACAAATCAGTATGTTGGATTAACTAAAGCTTAAGGATTTGTGTATAAAATTGCTCTTCAGATTATTTCATTTGATCCCTTGCTTATGTGTTGTTAAAAATGGTGAATTTTTCTGTTTACCTTCCTTAGAGTAATCATAATTCTATTTATTTTTATGTGTTATCAGGAATTGTATTTTCAGCTGAAGAGTTCATCTTTATTTACTCTGTACTCTTATACATGTTATGCCATTCGGTCATTGTCTTGTTCTGTGGTTTGGGGTTTTTTTTTCCCCCCCATTTCTATGATTCCTTTCTTTTGATTGGGGTAAACAGAATGATGTGTGGTATTCACGTGATTTCATCCTATGATGTACTAGAGTTTTGTGCTTTGTCCTGTGTTACTTTCTCTATATTACTTGATATTCTGGGCTTTTCTGACCATTACTCCCTGTGTTTTGGAGAACTATGCACTGGTGAACTGGTTCACCAAGCCGGCATTTGGACTAGGTCTGATTTTTTTTATTTTTTTTTTTCAGTATTATTTGTTTGGTCTTTGCAAGCAATCCTTACCCTGTTTCCAGAGTAGTTGTGTATGCCCTTGAGATTTCTTTTAACATGGCTTAATTCCTGAGCTATAAATCAAGATTCTTTTTTAATTTACAAGTAATGTGAGAGTCAGGCTTTTCTAGTGTCCTCTACTCTTTGCTGAGAAATCTTTATGCTCATTTCATTGTCATAGGATTCCAAGGTGGGATGACTGCTTTTGTTTACAAGAAGTGAATGTTTTTCAGACTTGCAGTTGTGGTATTTTTGGCTTATTTTCAAAACTGTCAAACCTAGAATGCATGCTTGATGACATGGATTAAGAACATACTAGAGAGTTTCATTTCAGTACCTGTGTTATACCTGTTAGAGCATAAGTAATATATATTTAAAAAAAAAAAAGTTGACAACTAAGCCATGTGCTAAAAGGTGCTTTTAGGAAGGGAATCCCATCTTAAATTTGGTGATGTGGACAGAAAAGAACTTGCCATAGATACACAACAGTTGACCCTAAGCAAGCCTGTGCTTCCTGAGACATCCAGCTATGTGCAGACATCGTGGCTGCCAAAAGTAAATGAGCAGTGCCTAAGCTGAAGTTCTGGAAGCGTGTAGTGGAGAAGGAGGCTGGATTTGTCTGGTTAAGGCCTGACTTCTGGTTACTGACTTGGCTTGCTTTTAAAATCAGCTTCCAGTTTTTTGTAAGATAGATGGATATCTATCTTTGTCTAGCCTAGGAAACTAGTCTCTGAAGTCAGTTTTATTGAATCAGAAACAAAAGAAAGGTTAGAAATGGTCATATCAATGTGATTGTTGACTCAGTCTGGACTACATAAATAAGTGTTAAATTAGTGGCAGAAATAGTAGTCTGTGTTCACCTGGTGCAGCTTTGTCACCCTCTAGTGCTTGTATCCAAAAAGTTGGTGTGCCTGCTATTGATCTTTGTCATTTTTAGCTGCATGGATTGGTTCAAGGTTTTTAAAGGAAGAATTTTTATAAAAGGAGCAGAAGGCAAATTGTTTGCCAGCAGTAGCACAAGAAGTTTTTAACTGATACAGGAACTGCACCAGGAACTCCTTATTCCTAGGCTATAGTTTTAATCTGAAAACCAGTCTTTCATCATTCATTGGTTTAACTTTTTGAATTGAGTTTCTGAAACATGAATCACTAAATACTGAAGAAACAGTGAGATCTGTTATGGTACTTCCCTTTGTGGAAAAAACAAGAAAGATGGGATGATTTTTTTTATAGTATGCTTTATAGTAGTAGCAATTTAGTAGCAATATAGGTAGCAGTTTTCCTTTTTCTAATTTCATTTAAGATGTTCATTTAATTTATTAATTATATCTTCTTTAGGATATTAGCTGCAATGAACTTCAGGTTCTTCCCCAGCAGATAGGAAAATTGCAGTCACTTAGAGAATTAAACATAAGAAGAAATAATCTCCATATGTTGCCAGATGGTAAGCTATTCGTCTTCATTTCTTTGATGTAGGTAAATTAGGTAAAGTGTTAAGAAGTATCTGATTCTTTTGTTTTTGGTTTTTTTTTTTTGTTTTGTTTTGTTTCCCTTAATGCAGAATTAGGAGACCTTCCCTTGGTAAAGCTGGATTTTTCTTGTAATAAAATTACAGAAATTCCAATTTGTTACAGAAAGTTACGTCACTTACAAGTTATACTTTTGGATAACAATCCAATGCAGATACCACCAGCACAGGTTAGTATTAAAGCATTCTTGTTCAGAAATGTGCATTAGGATCTTAAGAAAGTAGAAGCTGTTCTAATTTATACCAACGAGGTTTTAATTTTTTTTAGCTGTATTTCTCCTAGTGGGAAATTGTGAGTACAAACTTGGTATAGAAATCATTTGTTGGGGTGCGTTTTCAAAAGGCATGCTATGTAATTAAAATCTTTTTGTTGTTCATTTGTTTCCCAACAGATATGTTTAAAGGGTAAAGTACATATATTTAAATTCCTCAGCATTCAGGCGTGCCTCAGAATAGATAAAAAACCAGATTCTTTGGATCTTCCGTCATTAGGTAAACGAATCCCCTCCCAACCACTCACAGATAGGTGAGTAGTGGATTTTTTGCTTTATTTTACTTAGCATTTGCAATGAAGCGATCTGTTAATTACAGATACTAGCTGTAATTTCTACTTTAATTGTTCTTTATTTAGGAGTCATAGTATTTATTTTCTAAGGTTGTTAATTGGCTCATCTAAGTTGCTATGAAAAATTTTCATTGTACTTGCTGAAGATTCAGAAATCAGAACAAAGATGCATTTTAAATTTATTTGTTGGAAAACTTAGCTATTTATTTCCCAAACAGATATGTCAAAACAGTAGATGAGAAGTTTCCATAAATGTCCTGAATGTAGAGTTAGTCTGTTGGATGGAAAGTCTGCCTCCCACATACATATCAAGGGAAACTAACTTAATCATCAGTGAAATACCATGGATTTCTTTTTTTATTAGGTTAGTCTAGGTCAAAAAGTGCAGAATATTTTATTGGACTTCGGTATTGAGTGCCTCTTGAGCAATTAAATGGGAATGCTTTTGTATTTTCCGTCATCAATTGGCCCGCCATTGGAAACCACATGGAACAGTAATCTCTTTTTGCCTATTTTCTTGAAATGTCACATGTAACTTGTGCCTCTCTGTGTTCAAGGCAGAAGGAAAGGTGAAAGTTATGAATAAAGCTTACACAGAACCATCTGAACTATCAGATTCAGTCTCTGGTCTTGGTCTCGGGCAACTGTGCCATAGGGAATAAGTCCATAGTGTAAATCTTCTAAAAACTGCGTTCCACAACTGCTCCCCAAAAGCCTCCACTGACTTTAAGGCCTACAACTGAAATGTATCGCAAAGCAACAAGGTCCAGAGTATTGCCACTGTATGTCATATTTGTAGTAGTGAGAACTTGTTTAATTAAGCTTTCCAGATAGTCTTATGATGTAAACCAAGCTCCAGTGCACAGCTGGAAAATACATTCTGCTGATGCTGCCAACTTTGTCTTCAAAAGGCATATATTTTGGGGAAATATTTCATAGATACTCAGGCAGAGTTAAACTGCTATAATAAGATAATCAATTAGGGAATGTATATTTGCTACTAGTAGAAAACCATGTCTGCCAATAGAATTCAAGGAATTGCTGTTTTTCTGAGGAAGCCTTCTTTTCTGAAGACTGTATTTTTGAATGAAATAGACCAATTCTAAAATTGCATAGATACAGACAGAGTACTGTATTTGATCGTTTCCACTTTAACTTTGCTTTGATACTTTTTCTTGAACAACTCTTGTAGGAGACCATGAATTTATTCTCTGCACATGTGCGGGCATTGAGCAAAAATTCTGTATCAGCAACTGTAGATGAGTATAGAGAATGTATTTTTAAAAGGATGTTTAGTTTCTTTTAGAAAAGTGAAACTACTGTTTCTTTCATTTGCATGTCGTTTTTTGTGTTTTTTTCTTAATGTAGCATGGAGGACTTTTATCCCAATAAAAATCATGGACCAGACTCTGGCATTGGAAGTGATAATGGGGATAAAAGGTTGTCAACAACAGAAGTGAGTATTTTTCATTGTTGAATTTATGTAATTTCTGGGTTTTAGAATTTTTTTTTCCTTTGTAGTTTGTATCATTTGAGAAATACTTATCTAAGTTGCATTTAACATTCTTTGAGCATCTGTACAGCTGTGTTTAAACCATCAGACTGCCAGTATCAGACACAAATAATTTACATATTGCTTTGACTTTTCTGGTTAAGGTTCATTCCAGTACAAATTTCATGTTTTAAAACTGGATTCTGACCTAAGGAAATGTTTGGATCTTTTAATGTGTGAAGTGCATAATCATTTTCTGCACAATGACAAAAGTTTTAAATGAATTTTGTCATTAATGAAATGAATGTACTTAAGGAAATGAAAGTTTGTTTGGACCAAACTTGAGTGTTGTATATGTTAGTAATCCTCATTGTCGTTTAAATTTTAATAAACTTATGTATGATCTGCTAGGTTTAAAGCAATGAACAAATATGCCTGCAAGTTATCTGTGTGTTTGTAGAAATCTAGATTATGGAACTGTAATTAATAACAGTGATGTCAAAGCTGAATAGTGTAGAAAAAAAGATTTTTTGAAAATTAGAGAATTATAATTTTACAAATGCAGAGTGATTGTTAGTGGGAAAACTGAAGAACAAGAAGTATTACTAGTTGTGGTTTTTCTAGGAAAATTCCAAATGATTAGAAGTAAAGCTGTGATTTTCCCCCCACCCCCACCCCCGCAGTGGTGTAATAAGGGCCAAAGTAGTTGGAGGTTTTAGATGAGAAAGTACCCAAGTACAGTTTTCTTAGTCCATTGACCAGGGCTGGACTGGACCTCTTTGAACAAAATATTGTATTTCAGTATTATATTATGTACTGAACAGTTGTCTGTCACTCCCTAAACTATGATTTCCTTAAACCCCCTTCCCACCCACCCACAAAAAAAATCTACCTGACTTGATGTTATTTTATCTGTCCTGGGAACCACCCCTCATGATAGGGTCAGCTGCACTATAATTTGTGAGTTGTTAGCAAATCATATAATAATGTAATTTATATATAAGTTCTGTATTAAATGTGTCTGTCTCTGCAGCCATCTGATGATGATACAATCAGCCTTCACTCCCAGGTATCAGAATCAACAAGGGAACAGACATTAAGGAATGACAGTCATGTAATGGGAAGTAAACTCGATCCACAGAAAGGTAATATCTGTTGTGCATCTGTCATTTTAGGCAACAGAAATACTTTTGCTTAGGTAATGTAAGAAAATTGCACAAAATGATATGATCGCATGTTGGCATTGTATTATGTACAATGTAATAATCACAAACAGACAAGGCCAGAAAGATAAAAGATTATTTCTAGCTCAAGGAGACAGGATTTCATTGTTTTATCTTTATCTGACATTTTCTGTAAGTACTTATCTCTCTCAGGAATAACATTTGGTTGAGAGAACTGCTTAATATCATCTTTTCCATTCTTCATCAATCCTCACTAGACCAGGAGGTGTATGATTACATTGATCCGAATGCAGAAGAGGGAGCTGTTCCTGAGCAAGGAGATCTACAGACTGGACCATTGCTGTCTTATATCAAGGTAGCATAGCTTGACAAAAGAAAAACTGTTCAGCACGCTTGCTTTTTTGTGAATTCAAGCCTAAGTTTATTTTTCATTCTGTGTAAGGAACGGGGAAAACATCCTGACAAATCCCAGAAAGTGGAACAGAATGAGGACTGGAGAGATGAAAAAAGGTAGGAGGTCATGATCTTTTTTGGGAAGGCTTTACTGACAGTGGGGGGTGAGGGTAGTTTTATTTTAAGCTCCTTGTGTATGGAGGAAAGAAATCTCATACTGAACACATTGAGTCCTTCTTGGACAGAAAATAAGCTTATAGGAAGCGATTCTTAGTTATGGTCCAGTAATGTAGCCATTTCTGTGTCTTGCTTTACTGAAGTCAGGCAAGTCACTAATGTTTAATTTTTCAGACTTCAGAAAGAACAGCTTCTGGCTGAAGATGATGATGAACTCAAAGAAGTGACTGACTTGAGAAAAATAGCAGCTCAGTTACTGCAGCAAGAACAAAAACACAGGTATTGTAATATTAGTTAAGAATCATAGAAACCTAGGTTGGAAGGGACCTCAAGGATCACCTGGTCCAACCTTTCTAGGTAAGAGCACAGTCTAGACAAGATGGCCCAGCACCCTGTAACTGTTGCAATAAATTTATTCTTTAACCTACATTATACCCAAAAGCTCTTGACACCTTATTTTGAGAACAGTTTTGTCCAGCTGTTTAGCAGTTAAAGTGGCAGACTCTTTCAAGATACCTGTCCTGTGTGTCTTTTCATAAAATTGCTTGTGATATACCTCCTATGGAGAGGAAGAAATGAATATAAAAGACTCTTAATTTCCTGTTTTGATGTATATTAACTTTTTTTTCAAAGCCGTATAGTTAAGTAGGCATGGTTAATGCTCGTGTAAGTAGATTATTGGTAACACGTTAAAATGACTTTGTCTTAGTTTGTATGAGTTACAGAACCTGCATACAGTTTGTGACTGGTTTTTTTTATTCAAATAGGAGGTAATTTAGGTGGTACTTCCTCCATATAAATTCCCTGTGGACTGAAGGGGAAATTTGTTCAAACGTTATGCTGTTAAATGACAGAGCATATATGTATTACAAATACATATAAAACTAAATAATTTGAAATGTGTAAGTTCATCCTGATGACCTGTCTTTCTCCACTTCATGTTTGGCATCACAACAGAATAATTCTTGAAAAGGAGATGTAGAACAAGCAGCAGATTAAGAGACTGTAATAGAACAAGTTAACAACTGTGCAAAGAAAAGAGCAGATACCTAGAGTCGCATAGGATCTGTGCAGGCTAGGGTAGGAACTGTGTTCTCTCTGGTGCCTTTACCAAGCAGGCAAATAACCTCTGAGGTACTTTGGTGAGAGTAAGCTCTTTCCTGAAAGGTAGGAACTGTAGTTAATACTAGCTCATTAACTAAAATACTTCATTACGGTAGTTTGTTATCCCACAGTAATGGATTTAACTTCATACCAGAATAAATACTGTTTTTTTCTTTTGCATTTCTGCATAATGATGAGATTCTGCGCTGCTGTTTTTCTTTTAAGATAGTTGAAATACACGTGAAGCCCTTGAAGAAATTGATATCCTGATACTATGAATTGCACAGCTTTAAAAATTCACCAGTGTTTTATACTAGTTAAAAATAATAGCAGTAGTGTGTGTGTGTAAAAGATAAAATAGGTTTTACTTACAACTCCCTGCAGTGTATTTAAGAATTGGTTGTTCACAGTGGGAAGGGAAAAGGAAGAATGAACGCTTAATGCTAATTCTTATTACCAAAAGTATTGCAAAAAAAAAGATTAAGAATGCTAATTTTTCTCATATTTCTTAATAAAGAGAGTGTGGTTTTCTTAGGTTTTATATGATGGTTATTTATATTAATGTGGATCTTGTTTGATTAGTCTTAATATTTTCTGGTTATCTAATCATTTGAAATACCAAGCCACTCCTCTTCTGAAGTACTGCAACTTAAATTTTACTCATCTTAGTATCTTAATAAGGGCAAAATCACCTCTGATACAAAATTTAGCCCTAATCTTGAATCTATAGGCTTTTGAATTTGTAATTTCTTGTCAAACAGCAATAAGTATAATATTTAGAAGTTCAGTGAAGTTATGTGTTTATTTGTGGAAAATATGTTCAACCTGAGTAAACAGAATCCTCAGAGAAGTGCGCATCACAAAATAATTTCTTACTAATCATATTTCTGTTTGTTCGGTGTGGGTTTTCTTAAAATATTATGCGGTCTCTTTTCTTTTTGCTTGCTGTGCTAATGGCTTCCCTGTCCTCTCGCATCAACCTGTCCTGCTTCCTTCTTCCGTCTTTGGCTTTGGTGTACATGAAATATGAATGCAGACGAAGGCCATTAAGCTATAGAACTTCATTCAGTGAAAAACTCTTCCAGAGGACAAGGGCGGCAGGACGTGCATCAAGGTATAAAGTGTTTGTAGAGCTTCAGATTTCCAAAGTTAAAATGTGGACAAAAGAAACAGCTTTGGCCATATCTTGAACAAATACAGATTAAAGGGTTGACTAAGTTGGCCTATATTTTGTTATAAAAAGTAGATTGCAATACATTTATTGTTAAGATGAAATACTATTTAAGGAAAATATTTAATTAGGCAACTCTCCAAAAAACATTTAAACGAGTCCAAACCTAGAAACATAATTTCCTGTACCTTTGGCATGCTTTCTATTTTTTTTGTTTGTTTTTAATATATAGGACCTCAGGCAGAAGGTTGTTTGGTTTGGTGTGGTTTTTTGTTTTTTTGTTTTTTTGTGTTTTTTTTTTATTTAAGTTGTCTTGGTTTTTAAGTGATCATTTTCAAATTAGCATGACCAGTGACAACTTGTTTTGCATTTGACAGCTGTGAGGGAAGCATTTGCAGATACACAAACCTCACAGATAACGAGAAATCTGGAATGGGCTGTGTAGACTGTGCTCAGACACGTAGGTGATTCAACAAGTGATTTCAGACTTTGTTACCTTATCAGTTGAAACTCTGTAACTTACTCTGGATACTCCTGGTCTGTTTCAAATGAAAGTAGGATAGTTTAGATTAAATAATCTTCACTACTACTAAATGAGCCAGTTTCAGTTTGCATCGAAGTTAAGTATGGGTTCTTACCTGACAGCAGTGACTTTCTAAAACTAAATCCCTAAGAGCACAGCTTACGATCACAAAGCAGAACCGTATGTGAAGACAGTAGACTTGCTCCTGAGTGAGTTTAAAATCCATCTTTTTATTTTTTTGTCTCGCTGTAAAAGATTTCTAGTGTCTTTATACACTTTGTAGATCCTAGGTAACGCTTGCTTGTTTAAATTTGAAGATAGCTAACCTTAAAATAGCATTACCATAATTCACTTCGTTTGTGTCCCTTAATTATGATGTTATGTTTGCTCAAAATATGAAAGTGTAAGTGCCTGAGAAGAGATTCCACTTTTTAAATTCTCAAACTTTAGAAAATATTTTCCAATATCGTAATTGGTCTTGCCATCACCTTTCTCCCATCTAGTCAGCATTTTGGAGTAGATGTTATGCTTGCATGGTATAAAAATAGAAAAATGAGTCAGTGTTGGTTTTGAGTTTGTATATATAAATGTGTCATTGTGTATGTGCTGTTGGGGAACTTGCATTTCAAAGTTTGCATGAGTTTTAGAACCCTTTCAAAGGAATAGTTTGTATGCTACCTCTGTGACAACAGAATTTGTGTGGTTAGGAGCCATAAGTAGGAAATCAATTGCAGAACTAACACAAGTGTCTTACACAAGTCTTTATTTAATGATTCAGTATGACCATCAGTAAGTAATTGGCCTGATATTATCTGTCTAATAAAAAAAAAAATTTTGGATTTAATGAGTTGTAATATGAATGGAAACAGTTGCTGGAACCTTTGCACAGTTAACAACACAATTAAAAGAGCACGTCTTCTGAATGTGAGCTACTTGTATGTTTTGCATAGTCAGTTTTGCATTTTATTTCCTGGAAGACAGTTCTTAACAAAACTACAGTGATTTCCCCCCCACCCCTCCTTCCAGCTGATCAAATTATTCTGCTATAAATTCCTTAGTCTGCAATTTAGTAAATTAATACTAATTTTCTTCACCATTTTCTTTAACTAAAAACTTTCAAGTTCCTTATTACACAGGAAATTCAGATTTCTCTGACTGGACTAGTAACTGCTAATCTGGCAGTTACTGAACTTGCTGTTACTTCTGCAACAATATTCAGTTTTTAAACAGGAAGTTTCAAAAGTGATTGTGTTTGGGTTTGTTTTACAAAGTATAAAAATATACTTTGTATATAATAAACTAAGTTTTTAATAAACTCAAGCATTAATTATATATATGTTTCATAGAAACTGTAGCTGAAAAGTGTGTGTATATATATGTTTAAATTAGCTTGAGTAGTTTTTCCTTACATTTCATAAAATGCGTATTAAAAAAAATGGCCTGTGTTACATACAATCATTGAATTTATACTGACAGCGTCAGTTTTGGTGCAAGTGTTGCATCAAACTGTTTAGGTGACTCAAATTTCTATTTATTTTTTCTTTTTTAAAGCTCATTCTGTATTGTAACAGTCACATCTTGCTACAAAGTCTCTCTGAATTTCTCACTGCTTTCCGTTGAAGACATAAGGCTAATTTAAATGGGAATTCTTTCTAAAAATTAATGACTTGAAAATAGCACGTTTATATTATGGTTTGATAACCTATGCTATGAATATTAATTTTTTGTAACACTTTTTTCGGGCTATAGTATAATTAATTCTGGAATGCACTCTCAAAATTAAGTTTTTTGAAGACAAAATATAGGGAGCAGATGTTTGCAGACTGTGGATGCTGCAGTCTGTTGGTTTACAGGCTTAACTTCTCATAATCCCATTAAATTGAGGTTCACACAGTGAGAGATTTAAACTACAAATGAGATTACTGAGCTAAAAGTTATCACAATAATCGGAGAAGTCTGAAAGTCATTGGTAATTTAAAGTTAATGGTTGTACTGCCCTGTGTTAATAATAATGAAGTATAAAAGGTGCCTACTGGTTTACTTTCTCCCATTGACTAGTTAGTGTTCTTCTAATTCTTTCTGATTTTTAATACATTCTAGTTCTCTACATAATTCTATGTAATATTATTACGTCCAAGGATTCAGAATTAGTCATTCTAGTTACTTTTCAATGTGACACTTACTTGAAAATGGTTAAGTGTTACTGATTGTTTTATTATTTTTAACACTTTAAACATCCATAATAGCTCATATTCTTCTGTGTGTGCGCTCGTTTGGTATGTGTTGTTCCAGATGAAAAAACATTTCTGAATCTCTATGTAAGTCTAGGCTTTTTTGACCGTTTTCCATTTAGAAAAACGGAATTTCAATTAGTTCATTTCTGTGTTAGACTTGTCGTTTAGTTTAGTTGTCATTTAGCCATGTTTCTCTGTTTTCCACCTCTCCTTTTTCCCTAGATTTTCTTTGCACTTGCAGTGTTTCTTACTCAGCCACCTTCTTACCTGCTGCTGCTGACTAACTTGTGCTCAATCTGGCTATGATTTCTTGTCTGCTTTAAGTTGACTAACTTCTGTCTTCTAATTTTAGTGAACAGTGGGGCCTTTTGTGTTGAGGGCAGCATAACTTTACAAAGGAGTGAGATCAGTTGAAATAGTGTATATTTAGGGAGAAAAAGTAAGAGGAGACTTCATTTTGGTTTGAATTATCATCAAGTTTTAGTTCCTTAAAATTCAGAACTTGAAATATTTCAAGAGCCGGAAACAATATTGTTGATTTAAATGGAAGCAGGATTGGGCTTGGATTTCATATGTGTGCACACATACATATTCAAATTTTATGGAAAATGTCATTTAATGTTCAAAACTTTTTATTTACAGGAAATGTTACACAGTGAATGTAACATATGTTCTAAGAAAAATGTTTAGCTACGAAGCTGTTGAATAAATATGGGTTTTTTTGTTTGTTTCTAGGCTTCTTAATCATTCAGTTTCAGTAAGCACGAGGAACAGGCCAAAGCAGCCCATGGAATCTGAAAAATGGTATTGATATACTTCATAAAATATTGAAAGCTGTGGTACATTTGATTTAATTTTTAGACTTATTTAGTGTCACTACTGCCATCTTGTGTCAATGTTTTTAGCTCAAGATGAATTACTAGCCACGCAAATGATCTGTTCTGGAGCTTCCTTTCTTTCAGATTAAAAAAAAAAAAAAAAAATCTGTTCTTTTGAACCTTTAGGAAAGTTGATGTCATCCAGAAACTAATTTGTGGGTCTGATTATGGCAGCAATTTAGGTGCCTAAAGATAGGCATTCAGTGATGTTTTAGACATTCAGTTTCAGTCCAGAAGGTTCTGTCTTCCATAGGTAACAAGTCCTGTGCAGATGTGTGCATAATGAGAACTGTGCAGATGTGTGCATAATGAGAACCTCCATTGGAACAGTGGCTTTTGTGATTTTTGCTAGCCCCATAGTCTTCTAAAATCTGTACTTCCAAAAGAATCTGTATCTGCTTGTGTCCAGACCCTAATTTGGCTGTGAATCTTGTAGACAAAAACCATAACTGCTGTTGGTGTTGCTAGAGAGCACTGGGGGTGATAACAGCTCTCTACAGCTCAGGTACATATCAGGGAAGCATTTACTCAAAGAGAAAAGGGACACAGTTAGATATTTCAATGTGATACATACTATTTTGGCTATTTTCTCTCTCGTTGTATCTGTGGTTTTGAAGAGTGAGTTGTGCACATGTCCTGTGGTTATGTGAACCATGCTGCAGCTAATATTCATTTGCATTTGGAACTTTCCAGTCCTTGGTTACTTAACATACGGTTTCCATTCTTTGGGGTGCTGTCACCTATTGTAGTGTACAGCTATGTTAGGCCTTCATATTATAGGGTAATCCAGGAAAGGCTAAATTTACCTTTCCCTGTTTTGTTAATGAATCATAGAATGTTTCGGGTTGGAAGGGACCCCTAGAGGTCATCTAGTCCAACCCCCACGCAGTGAGCAGGGACACCTTTAACTCTATCAGGTTGCTCAGAGCCCCGTCCAATGTGGTCTTGAATGGTTTTCAGGGATGGGGCCTCCACTACCTCTCTGGGCAACCCATTCTAGTGTTTCACCACCCTCATTGTAAAGAATTTCTTCCTTATATCCAGTCTAAATCTACCCTGGTTTAGTTTAAAACCATTACCCCTTGTCCTGTCACAGCTGTCCCTACTAAAAAGATTTTCCCCATCTTTCCTATAGGCCCCCTTCAGGTACTGAAAGGCTGCAAAACAGAAACACTTCTGAGACTTAAGAACAAAATAAAACAAAACAAAAAAACAAACAAACAAAAAATCCCCTAAAAATGCTTACCCCCCTCTTGTGTGAGGTGTGCACACAAGATAAGGTAGGTGTTGCAGGCTAATTGTTGCTTTATTGCACTGGTATATAGGAACCCAAATCACATAGCGTGTAAGGAACATGCAAAGAGAGTAGAAAGACTGTCCTATCCCTGAAGAATTTACACTTATAGAGCATGTCGCAGTTAATAGATACATATGTAAAAACAGCAAAACTCAGTTATTCATTGCAGCAGTTCCTGTAATTCTCAACTGGATTGCTTATCAAACTATTGGACATGATTCAGACAACTTTCTTATGCCTAACAGCTTTAAAAAGTAGCATTATTGGTTTGAGGCAAAACAGAAAGGAAAAAGAATACAAAGTAGCAGAAGCTAAATGCCTAGTTGCATTTATTTGTTAGGATTTATTATAATTGCTCATTGCATTATGTCCTTCTTGCATTCAGTCCCCAGCGGTTAGCCTTTTGGTATACTGCACAGCTTCTAAGCCAGCTGTCAGAACGTGAATGAAGTGGTTGCTGGTAGGATGACAGAAGTGAATTTCACAGAAAGATTGAGAAAGAAAAAATTGAAGTGACATCATATCTAAACATTTTTATTTTCCTTAGAACTTTTAATAATCTCAGGCAGTTCGTGTTCCAGAATGTATTTTTTTTTTTTAGATTTTGCAGTTTTGCTGTCCCATCTTAAATGTTTTTCCCTTCCTGAGTAGTACTAAGCTTCTACTTTACTGTATAGGGCTAACAGTGAAGTGAAGTGCAGCATATGAGTCTTCCAAAAGGCTAAGTATAAATATTTTGCCAGCTTTGAACAAAATGTTTCATTGGCTACTTTGAGAAACAAAACAACAAAGGTGCATTAATAATCTCTAAAGAGCAATGTGCTTAAGAAAAAGCTTTATTCAGATAAAGTACTGCAGTGTGGAAGACCTGTTGTCAGCAGGTGGTACAGGAGAGTGAAATATGATTTGACATTTTAGTCAAATGCTCATACTTTTTAGCCACATTGTGACATCCTTATGCAGGTGGCCAAAAAATACTGTAGTGCTGCAGAGAAGCTGCTTTTTAATAATGTTCACTTTTTTGATATTTTAAAGTAACTTAGTTTTAACATACAGAAAAGTTAGTAAATTTTATAATGCCTATTATCTTAATTTTTAGCGTCTCAGCAGATGAAGTGAATTCCCCAGTTTCTCCATACAGCTGGCAGGTAAATATTCAAATGTAAATGTGGTGGCTTCATAATTAAGTGATTTGTTTTGGGTTTTGGCTTTGTATTTCTGGCAGAAAACTTGTATGCATTCATATGGTTGCTTGTATGCATAGTTATTATATGTATGGAGTTGTGGTGGAAAATACAAAAACATTGAAGAACTTATGCTTCAAGGTTATTTGGCTTGTATGTAATGGAGGCCTTTTCTTTTAAGAGCATATGGTACTAGCTTTACAATCTTGAAACTAATGAGACATAAGTTTTACTTGTTTTTTCTCTGCATAAAAATTTTACTGCCTCACCATGATGTTCTTTTTTTTAAAAAAAAAATAATAATTCTAGATGGTTTGAGTTATGTAGGCCTTCCATTCCCCACACCTCACCAAGAAGCTTGCAACATGTGATAAAACTGAAACTGTAGAGAATACTTTTTTTATTATTTTAGGTTTTAATTCATCTGGTATTTGCAGTTGCTTTAAATGGCCTGAATTCCAATATGAAGAAATAGTTGGAAATGTAGTTTTAGCCTTATTACAGAATGGTCCCTTCAGATTGTCTGCTTTCAGTTCTCATAAAATAGGCATATTCATACATATTTGTTGTTATTTTAAGAATAAATGTACTTCAGCTGTCTTCTCAGAATACGTTGCATAATACAATTCTTTGAGAGATTTGGTTTAGACCTAGTTGATGTATGTAATCTTTTAGATAGGAATGGACAAATAGTTAAATTGTCTTGTTGCAGCCATCCTTTTCTTGTGCAATGAGAAAGAAAAATCTTTACACTGAGAAATTTTAGGTATGCTAGTGGCTAACCATGCTTACAACTGTTTTTTTGAAGTCATTTATGGCAGCCTTAGGTGGCTTCCTAACATAACTGCAGAAATTAGTGCAGGAAAGGGTGTTGTTTTCTTGCAAATTGTTTCTTAGATTCTTTTTCTTCTACGTTTTACAATTTGAAAGATGATGAATTATTTCTACCAAAATCACCATTAAGACTGATAACGCTTTCATGTCATAAAGCTAGATTATGAGGCAAACAATTCATAATTGCAGTTTATAATAATTTGTGTTAATGCACACAAGGTATATTTACCTTTTACATAAAAGTATTTCTGAACCTTATAGCCACTGGAAAACCAGAAGGATTCAATGGATGAGCAGCATTGGCCAGAAACACAGCCAGTGATTTGGCAGAATGAAGAAAGGAGGAGAAGTAAACAAATTAGAAAAGAGTATTTCAAGGTAATGGAGGAGAGCGTGGGTGGGTGATTTTTTTATGAGAGTAGAAGAAACTATATAACTAAATAAAGGTAAGAAAATGGCAAAGGTTGTCAGGCTTTTAATTTTGCATGTAACCTGTAATTTTTTATTTGGCTCAAGTTAGATAATATATATATATATACACACATTAGGGTAATGTGAGAGTGCAGGAAATCCAGGAGGAAAAGGTTGACCAAATACTTTGTTTATCCTTTAAATAAAAGAAAGTAGTTTATAGTTGTCTTCTGATAAAGTCAGAAACTAATATTCAGTCATTGGTCCTTCCCCATCCATTTTGAGGGTTGGTTGGGTTTTTTTGGTAATGCAAGGAAAATATACATTACCTTCTTGTGCTGCTTAGTTATAAGAATGATTTATGCGTTTTGGTTCTTATTGGATTAGTTTGCATTTTAGGGAGGAAATTTCCTGTGTGTCACTTTGCTGCTGTAGTGTTTACCATTGGTCACCAGATGTCAGTGTCTGCTTATTGCACAACTGATGTGAAGTTACAGCAGCATTAGATAAAACTTGTTTTGGGGTATGGTAGAGAATTAAGAAAATTCTGAGAAGTGCTAGGTTGAGTTAAAAATAAATTTGTCACTTACGGAATTAGTTTCTTGGGTCTTTTGCCATCAAACATCTTTATTAAATACCAGGGACCTTCCAAGAAATTAAATTCCAGGAAAAACAGAGCATGCCATACAGCTCGGAAACATTCTTGTGATTATAGAAGCTATTAAATTTTTTCCTGAAGAGTATAATGAGTTATATCCTAACTTGAATTCTATTGACCACTTTCCAGGGTTTTTATCCCTAAATTAATTTTGCCCTGCAGCCTTTGACAGGAAGGGAAGAAACTACAAAGTAAACCAGAATTCAGTCATTTGACTCATTAAACAGCTGTGCTATCAATATAGAAGACCTGCATTAGTGATTTCTCATAACTTTAAAAGACATCTTTAAATGCTAATACAGATTTCAGTTTTGAGCTCTGTGATGGAAGCAGATACCTGAACTCACATTACATACAGCTATAGACATGTCTCAAAAGTGAATCGAACAGGCTGTACCAGAAACTGATCACTGTATCACTGATAGTTTCATTTGTGAAAACAAGGCAATAAGCAAGTGAAATCAAGTCTGTCTTCCATGGCAAACTGGGAAAGAAAAATAGGTACCACTGCAGTTCTGAGAAACCAGTGAAAATACACTTCATATTGTGTCATTGGTTTTTTTGGCAAAGCAGCTCATTGAGTAATCGTATCTGTACTCCCAAATATTAATATCTTAAGAATACATGCCAAATTACTGCGATGGATGTCATTGGAACAGGGAAAATTTACTTGGATCAGCATCCAGCAGTATTTATAGAGCATCTTTATTATACATATCCTATTTTTTTATTGTGCATTTGTACTGTGCAGAAGAAGGGCAGGAAAATGGCCAAGAGAATCAGAACTCCTTTTGTTGTGCTATTGCACTGAAGTCTCTCTGGAACCTGAAATCTTTGTTGCATTAAACATGTAAAAAGAATCTTACCACTGAACACAATTTTATCAACCAAAATGCATTTTATTTTCTGGAATAGTTTGTAGTTGTCTTGGATCCAAACTAAAATTCTTGTTGCATATCCACAATGGAAAAGAATTACTGTGTGCTATCTTTAGAATTATACAACCAACCAACCACAAACCACCAAAAAACCAAAGACAAAAAACCCCCAAAGAATCCTCCCCCCACACCCCAAAGAATCCCACAAGCCAACAACTGACATCTATTCAATCACTGTTCAAAAAAATGTGTTTAATTTGCAGAGAAAATGAGCGGCAGTAGGATAGCTAATAGCTATGTTTGTCCTAGACTTTGATTTTCAGGAGAGATGCTGTTCACCATTGTTGTCAGCATCATTTGGCATGTAGTTCAAAACCTGTTGAAAATTCAACTCTATAAAGCTGTTCTATTTTACAGTCCAACAGTGCTCAGTTATACCTTTGAAGAAGACAAGCATCTTCTATGCATAACTAATAAATACAAATTTCTGTAATAGAGCTATGTAAGTTTGCATGTTTATTAATATTAAAGAACATGGCTGCAAGTCAGGTTTTTCTTCCTTTTTAAGAAATTCTTCTAAAACCTGTATGTATCCCTAAAAGTCAGATCTTTAAAGGAAAGCCATCCTTCCAGTTCCAAAGTTACTCTCTTAATTTTACCTGTGTTATATCATAAAGATGGGTAGGCTGGCTATATCATATACACACAGCACACTTACCAAAGTTTTGTAGTGATGGATCTTTTTATAATTCCAGCTGCATGTTTTTTCTATTTTTTGTACACTTGATCTGAAAACCTTATTTTCTTAAATACTGCTTTTGTAAATTTCTTCCTTCAATCCCTCCTTCATTTCCTACACTTTCAGGATAATCAGGTAGTGGGACAGTGATGAAGGCAGTGTGCAACAACTCGGACAGAACTGTGGAAAAATGCTGGTCTTAGATAAAAGGATGTGATCAGGCTTTGAAATTGTAAAGGAAATACTGACTTTTTTTTATTTCATTTTTTACAATGTCAAGTCAATCTCTCAGTGTAAGCAATCTTAAATTTACATAACAAAACTGTAAAAGTAACTTTAATGGATTGCATAATTTTTCTAGCAAATAGTGCTTTGGAGTAGCAGTACTTAAGATCCTTTCACTTGGATCAACTGTCATAGGCAGTCAGAGTTCACATTACAAAAATATTTATAGTTCTAAAATGGTCTTATCCTCTCATCAACCTAATGAAGACCTTGACTAGCCTAGGAACTAGATGTTCCTTTTCAGTTTTGTTTCTTTTTTGCTCCTTTGATTCTGTAACGTGATTTTTTTTTTTTCTCAGCAGTGTCACCAACAATAAGTAACATTAGAGTGATATCAAGCCGTTTAATTAAAATGAAAACCATACTTCCATTTTAAAATAATAATTGTCTGTGTTTTGCAGTATAAGTCTTCCAGAAAGAGTTCAAGTGGAAATGAAAATGATGAGGTGAGAAATAGTAATTGCGTAAAATATTTAAGAAAAATGTTTTATTTATTTGTCTTTTTATGGACACCTACGAGCCACAGTCACAGGACAGGAGAACGTTGGCTAGAGCTCATGCAAACAAACTTTGCATTTCAAAGCCATAGCAGAATTAAGTATTACACTCCTTGATTTGAAAAAAGTCATCAAGATTGTGTATGGGGGAAAAGTAGGACATTTACTTCCTTCAGTAATAGGAAAGCTAACTCGCCTATCAAGCAGAGGTAATGGAAAAGTAGTATTTGACATAAACAGTGAACAGTGTTGCCTTGACTTACATATTTTTAAAATTAGTTGCTGCCAGTTTGTCACATACTTGACAAATGTTGCATGTCTCATGTATCGTGTATTTCATAATTTCATGTTTCTTGTTAAATCATAATTTTCATTTTTATAATTTCATCTCTTTGATTTCTTTTTAGCAAGACAGTGATAATACTAATGTGTCTCCACAGTCTCCTGTGTCGTCTGAGGTACAAATTTGTGGTTTTGTTTTTCATTCAGCAAACATTTCTGTGTGCACATTACTTGTCACCAGATTTTCCATGCAGATATAAAGCTGTTAGTTTCCTTTGAAACTGCAATTAGAAATATTTTATCATAATAAAAATTTAAAAATAGATAGAAACTAGAGACAGATACTACAACTTGCTTTACCTTTGCAACTCTCTGATTTCTCCCAGATTTTATTTTTGACTGGTATGGAAAGGTGCATTGCTATGTTTCCATTGTCTTTCCTAATGAAAACAGCTAATAAAACAAAAATAAAATTTGCCATATTTTGCATATGTCCCTTTTGCACTAACCATCCAGAGGATTTTTAATTAAAACTTGCGGTTTAGCGTTTTATATATCACAGGGAACCCAAAGGCACTGACACTTAAAGAGTTTCACCCTTTACAGTTCTGGCTGTTGCGTTCGTGGTGCAGCCTTGCAGCTTCATTCATCCGTTGCTTTCCTTTTTAAGGGATGTCCATGTGGTCTCACTGGGGCTGCAGTATACTACTGAGCTGTGAATAAAGCATACCAAAGATTATTGACACGTCCACCTCATGTCAATAAGGAACCAGAGAGAGCAGAATGAGAACATCTCCCAAATACAGTGAAATGAGTTGAAATAAGGATATCTCTTGCACTTAACAAATTACTGAGTGCATCTCCCTCTTTAGATGGTGAAATGAAAAAACCCTGATCTTCATAATTTAGAGTAAACATTTCTTAAGAAATATTTTTATGCTAAGCATTGGGAGGGTATTGGTATTTGCTTACAGCTGGCTTAGGACTGTGTTCACAGAACAGTTTGCATAGTTTGGAATGGTTTAGAGTAGATTTTAGTTAATCTGGTGCTGCTTTTCTTCATCAGTAAGGTAATTTTGTCTGCATGTAGTGAGGTTACTTTCATTCCATTTATGTTATGCTGTCCCCTTCAAAGAGTATGTTACAGTTAAGCAGGACTCACTTTTCATAAGCAAGAATAACTTAAACACTGTCTTGATGGGAACAAGTTAATTCTTTTAATGAATGGAAGAAAATTTACTTTATCTCTCTTAACAGGATTATGAAAGGACAGATAGTAACATTCATGGTCCATTTGGGCTCAAACCAAGGTCAGGTAAGCTGCTGTTCTCTAACATAGCATGATAGAACAGATGTTTATTTTCCAGGCTGGAATAGAAGGTAAGGATAGCAGATGCATGAATTGGAATGAATATGAAGAGATGCAATCCCCTCTGCATACTTATCACAAGCAAAGTACTGGGAAAGACATAGACAGCTGTTTTGGCAAACAAATAATCGAAAGTTCCCTAAGTTGCACAGTGGTGGTTTTTTTTTTATTTTTTTAATTTTTTTTTTCCCCCACTGATTTATTTTGTGCATATTTAGTCACTGTCAAAGAACAGGGAAACATCATGCAATAGTTCTTGAGACCTGATGGCTGAGGCAGGATGGATTAAAGAGAAGTAGATTTCTGTAATTTGTCCTATGAAAGGATTCTTTGAACGAAGCTTTGCCAGTAATATTATGGCGTAGTGCTTTCTTACACCCTGATTATTCCAAGACTCCCATACCCTCATAAGAAAGTTGTATTGTCTAAAGCAGACTTTCAGTCCTCTGAAATCTAGGTATAAATAATGCAGATTTTTTTCAGTTACAGTATTCTTTTGTTTGCAAGTGTGTATGTGAATGTTGGATGTCAACAGTGTAAAACATAGTTTGCAAAAGCCACTGTGCAGTCCTTTGTCTAGTTCTTACCACTCTTCTCTGTTTCTAAGGGAAGAGCCTTCGTGCAAATTCATTAAGAAAGAATGATCTCAACTTTTCAGTTTAATTTCATTCAGTGTTTATGATAGCAAAGCTTCACCTCCTTAATACTAGCCTGTGAGCCCTCAGTAGTAGAGTATGTCTGGCTGAGGTCATGCAACTTGCGTCTTCAGGGCCCTTAAGTCACTTGAGAGCAGTTGCATGAAACTTCTGTGCCAGAGATAGTTAGGTTGCATGTACCAGGACATGCCTGGCTGTGATCATTTAGAGGCTTCTGAGTTATCTACCTACTCGGTTGCAGGAAGGTGCAGATTTGATAGGAGGAAGCAGGCTTGTTAGGACTTTCAGCCCTTCTTTTCTCAGTGTGGTAGTAGGCTTCCTAGGAGCAACTGCCAGCTCGTGTCTGTAAAACACCAGCATGCCTTTCACTCAGTTCTAGGGAAGTGAATGGCTTTTTGTTTCATAGCTACAAGCCAAAATCTGTGTGGTTTTAGATGCTTCCATAGATACTGTTGGTAACATGCAATTATATTTTTCTGTATACAAACTACAGACTCTCATAATGTATAAAATCAGAGCAGTGATGTTAAGAATACCTATAACATTTCTGTTATTTTTGATTGTTAGAACTCTTGATAAAATCCAAACTATGAAAAACAATATAAAAACCTCTAAAGGTGTATGATTTTTTTTTTTATTTATTTTTTTTTCCCTCAAAAGTTAAAATAAAAGTGTAATACTTAAGGATACAGTGGTATTGCTACAGAAGGGGTTTTATTTGCTGGTGTTCTATAAAATAATTGAATTTTTTTGAAGGCTTTCTGACCACGAAGAATAGTGAAATGAATGTAATTATTTAACAGACCTCATTTTTAAAGAACTCTGAAGTTTTAGAGACATTTTGTATTTTTCAATTAGTTCTCTAATAAGCAATCACTGTATCTCTGCATATGCACACCTAATGTGTGTGTGTGCGCATGTATATATATTTAAAGTCTTTCATTGTAAGTTATATCAGGGAGTTCTGTCCCTTTTTTTTTAGTCTCCATAAAGATTTTATACTTGATTAAAAGTAAAACACAATGAAAATACTTTAAAAGCTGGATAGCAAGATATACTTGGAAAAGTGTAAATGCAGCTGTGTATCTCAGCAGATATTTGAATATTGAAGTCAATTCTATCTCCATATTTTCTGGTTATCCATTTGCACTTAAGATGACCTGTATGTTTTATTTGGAAGATAAGTTTCATAGCATCTTTTACATCAGGATACTCAAATACATTTGTTCTGAAAAGTTCTGCAGCTTCTTTTCCATTTTTGTCTTTCATGGTAGATTTTTAGTCATTGCATTTTTTTATCTGAATTCTACAACCTAACGTCACTAATATTCAACAGCTTTCAGCCGTGCATCTCGCCAGGACTATGGTGCAGTGGATCCTGGATTTACAATGAGGAGGAAAATGGAACACTTAAGGGAAGAAAGGGAACAAATAAGACAGCTTCGCAATGTATGTACCAGTATTTACTATACGGGTGCAGTGCATTTAGTTTGCTGTGTACCACAATTTAAACCTTTATAATAAAGGCCTGCAAATCATTACAGTTACACAAGGACATCTCTGTAGTGATACTTCTTCCTAAGGCATTTCATGTAACAGGCTACACTGGTATTATTTTTGGACCAACCAGGAACTAAATGTTTTTTTAGCTGAAAAATGAAGTGAAATGAAAAATGTAATATGTAAGTCTGCTTCTGTTTGCTGCTATTTGACCTGAGATTTGAAGAAAGATGGTCATAGTCATCATAATAGTCAAATGCTTTTTGAGTGTATAAAGTTGCTACAAGTTATACAGTACTGAATGGGATCTAAATTTCAGACTTCCAGTAAGTTGTTTTCTGTATAGTTCTGTTGTCATGATATTTAAGTTATAGTTAACTGTAAATCGTAGCAGTTCTGCTTTCCAGGGCAGTACTGATTTGGTGCGTGACTTCTATGAAGGCAGTCTTGTCTTGTTCACTTCCTGAGTAGCAAAAGCTTGTTGCTGGGGTGGGAAAAAACATTCCCCGCTTCCCTTCTCTGTTTTGCAACACAAGTGTGGGTGCTTCTTGGCCACCCTTTCCTCAGCTATTTAACTGTCATCTACATGAATGAAATAGCCATGCCAAAAGTGGTTGTGTTCCCCTCTTTCACCCCTCCCACCCTTCTGCCCTTCTCCTAGTAAAATTGTCAGTGATTTTAACACAGATTCTGCACAGTAACAGCTAATGAGGTATTCAGTCTAACATTTGTCCTTAAATTCTGCGCTTTCCTATTACAAGTAGCGAGTTCATAGTATGGCTTTGAGAGCTATATGTATCATGGTAGCTGTTGGCTGAATGTCTGTCTTGATGTATGTAGTTGTGTCATTAAAAAAAAAACAAACATACAAGCAAAAGGAATGTAAGGTTAATCATAAAGAGAAAAGGATATTTGTACTCAGTAAAGTGTGAGTTGACTCCATTTACTTCATTTTGATATTAAAATGTCCCTTTTAAACTGAATGCTTTAAAATACCCTGGATATAAAATTTTAAATTAGCTAATGTTGAAAGTAACTTACTTATGGACTTTTTAATAGAATCTTGAATCAAGGTTAAAAGTAATTTTGCCAGATGACATTGGAGCAGCATTGATGGATGGAGTAGTTCTTTGCCATTTAGCCAATCACATAAGGCCACGTTCTGTTGCCAGCATTCACGTACCATCGCCAGCAGTGGTAAGTCATTTATCTCACTTTTGTTGCATCTTATGTGAAAACAAGCTTTTGAAGTTCAATACTGAAACATCTTGAATCATATTTAACTATATTAATTGGCTACCTTCCTTACTTCAGTTTTTCTGTAAGAAGCATTAAACGAGGCTTAGGAGTTTAGTTTAAGAGCTGTTTTCATATACTGAGTCTTCACAGAATTTGTTTTGTGTTTTAGTAACTGTTACTGAATTTGCATTAGAAATATACAATCCTTCATGAATGTATGATGAAGATGTAACATCCTGTCTTTACAGCCTAAACTCAGTATGGCAAAGTGCCGAAGAAATGTTGAAAACTTTCTTGATGCTTGTAAAAAATTGGGCGTTCCACAGGTATTGTAATTGCTTTATTGACTTACTATTAATAACCACAGAAAATGTCAGCAAATATTGAAGAGAGTTTTGGGGGGGGACGACACTTAATTCAGGGAGCTATATTGATTATAACACTCGCCAGGGAACTTGAAGATATGAGAAGTTCTATTTCTGGCCTGTGGTATGAGCTTGAAGTCAGTTCCTTATCGTAAAAATAATACTGACCTCCTCATAAAATAAATTATCATCTAAATAGAAGAACTGATGTGGGAGGATGATGTTATAATATTTGAAAGTCTTGAGCTATAATATCTGGAAGTTCTATATAGTGTGGAGCCACAGGCCACAGAAGCTAGAGATGCTAAGATTTACCTCCTGAATTGCATGTAACACTAGCTAGCAGTTGGGAAGATTATCCAGCTTGTGCTGAATTTTGGAACTGAAAGATGACTTTCTCAGGGAATGGCTCATTACTGATAACCCAGTCTATCAGCACTTCCAAGTTTTCCCAAGGGAAAAATTGATAATAATCCTACAAAACAAGGGAGGGGGGAAGTAGGCCACTGAGCCAGCAGTGCCCATCAGCCTGTTTTTTCTCTGTCTGCTTATGAAAAGAAACACTCTTTGGTCTTTTATGTATATTCTGATGTTGTCATAGTTTAACACTTTAAACAGATCCTAGATATAATTAGTTTCTGACCATTCTGTTACTGTAGAGAACCACGTGTGAAATTTAAGGCCAAAGACATTATTCTGTGTGTCTTACAGTGATGTATGTGTGACTTCAGAGAGAATGTGTTTGTTACCTGCCTTGGGGAAAAAAAATGAATGAAGCTTGATAAACGTACTGCTTTATTTTGCAGGAGAGACTTTGCTTGCCTCACCACATTCTGGAGGAAAGGGGTCTGGTGAAGGTTGGCCTCACAGTTCAAGCTCTGCTTGAATTGCCAGCGTTGAAAGTATCTCAGCTTTCCTCCATGTGACATGACTTCTTGGAAGCTAGACAACTTACCATTCGATCTGTTGATTCGGATTGCTCTGAGGCAGTTCAGCTTCCTACGTAGGAACATCCAAGCCATCAAAAACTAGTATCTGTCCAGATGCTGTAGAGAGCCTTACTTTGGAGATGTACGTGAAAACCTTGGAGTCAGCTGCCAGTTAAAAGACCATAATTATTCTTTTTTTCCTTTTGTAATTGGATGAACAAAGAGATTGTGGTAGCATCAGGTTCTCTTTCCAGTTAATTTAAGTTAAAAGCTGCCATTTAACATCTCACAGTGTTACAGTTAAATGCTGGATTTCCTTTCCTACATTGAAAATATTGTTTGAATTATTTTAGAATTACAAAGCACGCCCCCCCCCAATTTAATCTTTCAAGTCAATCATTTGATTTAAAGGTAGGACAAAAATGTAGCAATGGTATGATGGTAAAAATGCGAGCGACTGATCACTTGTAATCCACTTTCACTCTCAGAAAGCTTAATATTTGCATTCTTTATTTTTTGCACTCCTGATTGTAACTTATACCCTTCTAACATTGCCAGTATTTAGTCTGAGTGTACGGTGATTACACAAAAAAAGTATACAATGGGAAAAGGACACATTTTATTGAGTTTTTTTCCAGTCTTCTAGGTTGGTGCCAAATATTTTTTTCAGTTGTACTGTAGATTGTTTACATGTGAAGTGCCTGTGTAATTGATAACTCTTAATAGTCTTAAACATTTTTGAAATTTCTTTGTTTAAAATAGATAAAATGGAAATTTTTAAATATTTTAATATTTTTTTGTAAAATCAGTACGTGAAGATTTAAGTAATACTTCACATTTTTGATGTTGGGTGTTTTAAGTTTGCACAATTTAATTGGTTTTGTTGTCTAATAATTAGAAAATACTGTAAATACTTTTTATTTATGATATTTAATTTGATAATACCTAATCATTTTTTGTTTAATGTATTGTTGGACAAAAAAGTTGTCTATGTTTCTTTGGGACAAACAAATATATACGGTGAGTAAGACACAAGGACTAGTGATGCATTACAGAGTAATTTACGACATTTTGATAAAACTGCCAAAATCTCAGGTTTATGCTGTGACTTTCAGGATTTTGTGTAATATTGCTCCTGATCTCACATTACATTTTTACAACAGGTATATCCGTAATTTAGTTAAGAAATACCAGTGTTTATCTTTTCAGTGTTTACAGGATTTATTGTGTAACTTACACAAGTGTGGCATAGCACACAAATCAGTTTGTACAAATGTCACTGTGCTGAGACATCAGACTTTTCTGGGTAAATGTGAAAACAGAAAATTTCCACTGTGGTGGTTTTTTGAAACTTCTGAGTTTTATGTATTTGCTTCTGCACAAAATCTCGGTGTTTTGAGAAATTCTGAAACCATACACAGTTGAGTAGAGTTCTTCTCCAAACAAGTTGCCAATAATTTCATAATTTTAGTAATAAATATGTTTGTATTGGTTCATTCTTCATCAATAGATATCTCAATTAAAAAAAAAAAGTTCTGACTGTCACAGATTTTCTGTTTCAGGCTAAGTTAATTTCAGTGAGGGATATGTTTGCCAAGTGTGTAACAAGATTTGATTCTGTTCTTTCCAATTGATCAAGACCCCATGTAATATAATTCAGAAAAGAATGAAGGAGGTGTATCGTTTACTTGTTACTTCATTTACTGTGGTCCTTAAAATCAATAGCTGAGACAAAAATAACCTTTTTCTGATTACAAGATTCTTTTATTAAAAGATGCATTATTTGTAAATCCATCAAAACAAGCTGATCCATGTGTAATGTTTAAAACCCACTATTATTTATATAGTGTTTTCTTAAAATACAGCTCATGGAGAGACTGGTGGAAGACTTAATTTGCAAAGTCCTAGATATAAATCTTAGGTTACATAAATATTTGTTTAAGGAAACTGGATTGCTTTGACCTTTGAAACATGGTATTGCAAATCTCTCTAATTGTTTTTTAAATCATTCACATAATACTTGTTTTAATAGCTTTAATAACTATTTTTCATTAAAGGCAGTATCTGAAAAGTCATGCTAAGACTAAAAAGTAGTAATATAATTCATTAAGCAAAATGCTTATTGTTTGCTACATTTGAAGAGCACAATCATTCAAAAAGAATAAGTCATTGTCTTTCAATTCCTCGCTATGGTATTTGACAACAATAAAAAAGTTCTATTTCAGTATATTAGCCATAGAATTGCTAACTGTAAATTGTCACTTTGTTATCTGGCTTAAACTGATCTACACTACTATTTCGTTGTCATATTTATATATGTTCTCTGATCTTAAAGTAACTTTTTCCCTACTAGAACTAAATATATAGTTATATCACAGTGTAAACATCAAGAATTCCTTAATGTAGCATGCCAGATGCTTACCAGGTTTTTTTAAGCTTAGCTTATTTCCTAAGTAACTTGAAAACTGGATATGAAATTAATGTACTCATTTTAAACTGTATCTCTGAAGTTGAAATCTACTAAAATAACTTTTTTTTTTTTAGTACTCTGCATATCTTCCCCACAAACTTGCTAGAAACAGTCTTGCTTTGCCATCCACTGGAAATTATTATGGCTGCCTTCATGCTTATGGAGAAGGGTAACCATGATTCTTCCAGGACTTCCTTTTTAGCATTGCAAAAATTAAGGCCTTCAAGTATCCTTAGGAGCAATCTGAGAAAAGGTCCACTGTGCCCAGATGAATCTTTTCTTGTCTTTCTTTAGCTGCTTTTACAAATAATAATAATCTAAAGCCTTGCTAAAACTGGCTGTTCCGATCGTGATTTTTTTCTTTTCAGGAGCAACTGCAAAAAAGATGCTAAAAGTTTTGAATTGTAAGTTTTAATTTTAAAGCAGCCTGTGGAAATCATTGCTGTCTTCCCCGTGCAAGAATTTGCCTACTGTCCCCTTTCTCCCTTTCCATTTGATTCCCAGCATCTTATTTATTTTTGTTTGCTCACAGATCTAGTGACTTCACATTGTTACTGCATGCCACTTTCCTCCTTTTTTTCTTTTAAGAAATTTTGCCAGTGGCATTAGTGAACTACTGTGATTCCAGAATCCCTGCTCCCAACAGGTGTGGTTAAGGTATCCTTTTCCTATTTTGTTTAGGATGCAATGTCATTACTTAATACTTGGTACAGCTGATAGGATGGTTAAAACCAGAGGCCTGCCCAATTCCTATAGTAGTCACTCAGTTTTTACTTAAGATGTGAAGAAAAGTCAACATCAACAAAGCTTTAGGAAACTCCATTAATATTTCCTAATAAATTTAAAAGTTAACTATAGTGCTTTTGTTATTGTGAATGCTGTACAAAGTTACTGAAGTAATGTGGTAGGAACTGTAAATGACAGAGTGAATCAACGTACTGACAAGGCTTCTGGCCTTGTGTATTTTTTTTGTCATTGGATGCAGTGTGTCGCACATGAATGATTTTTCATTTAAGCAATAATGTCCCAGATATTGTGAGATCTTAAAGCAGTAGCATTAAAATAATTGCTGTAAAGTGTGGTGACTTCCCACACAGTATCTCAGAAATGCTTCACATCTATTGTATAACGCTGCCAATCCAGTGTGTGAGCAGGGGCACTGCTGGGGATGCAGAAAGCCATCTAGACCCGTCTATCTGGAGGCCTTCCAAAATACAACCAAGAACTAAAATTATCATAAAATATGGAGGAATACATTTGAAACAATAAGTATCCATGACATGAATAATAAGAATTTCTGGGTAAAATCCTAGCTTCACTGAAGCCAATGTGAGTTTTGCTCTTGACTTCAGTAAAGATTTCTCCTTTTTAATTTATGGACTAGCTGAGCTGGAGACCATAGCAAACATGGCTTAAACTTGTTTGATACTAGCAAAGCTTTAGTGTCAAATTCTTGACAAAAAATAGTGATCTCTTGTAAGTCAAAGGAAGCTGGAAAATATTGCACAGAATCATTTATTTAACACAAATTTTCTCATATGCCATATGCAGAATTGAGGTGGTAGGAATAATTACTATGAAGCACAGCTTTCATACTATGGGAAAGGATGTCACCTCAATAAAATTGCAGGTGAGGACTACCACCAGTTATTTACTGCACTAAAAACTTTATTTCAAATACCTTATCTTTTAGCAGCAGTCTTCTCAGATTTTGACTTAAATCTGTAGCTAAATTCAAACAAAAAATGAAAAAGCATCTGTTTTCATTAAAACAGAATTTCCAAATGGCTTATCAGTACTGAAGAGAAGGACAAAGATCTGGCACTTCTTACTGCTGCTGATTTCTTAAATGCTTGTATGAAAGGTGGCTGTTTTGTCTAATATAGCTGCAGTCTGCCTGTTTTTCTGAATCGGTCTGTGTACGAATGCAGAGATAAAGCATGTTAATAATTCAGCTGATTTCAACTGAAAGCAACTTGTGGGAATTTTTAGCACTTCCTGCAGATAGGTGATATTTGTATTGATAAATCAAATTTCTCTTTTTTGTTTCCCCTCACTAAGGTTAATGTATAAGTTTCTTTCAAGAGTTACATCATATTAAACAGTGATCTCTACTTGAAAAACAAAAGCGAATAGACAAAATGCTACCCCAGCACACATAAAACTAGTGAAATATTTCCTGTTTACAGGTGACTCTTTGGAATTAACAAAAAAATAAAGTCATTAAGGTTAGGAATGGGAAAGGTACAGTTGTCCAAGGAGAGAGTGCTCTGAGTTAATTTCATGTTGAATCACTTCCCAATGAAAAGCCTTTAGATTTAGTAGAGAAAGAAATCGATGTTTTGTAGCTACTCCATGCTGAGGGAGGCGGATCCTTAAGTACATGGAGGTTTCCGTAGCGGTTACAATAACAAGATATTTGGCATCTTTGTTTTCCCAAAGTCTGTATGGTTTTGGATGGCTCTATCCCAGTGCTGCAGAAAGCGTTGTTGCTGGTGCAGAGAACCTTGCCCGCTCCAAGCCCTGGGTAGGGTACCTGGCTCGTGCGCTGCCTCTGGCTGTGCAATGCCGAGAGTGGCCTGCAACTCCTGAAGGAAACGCCTGGCTTCAGGCTGCTGCCTCCTCCTGCATAGGGTGCAAAGTTCTTTTAAATAGATGTTTGCAGTCTGAATAAAAACACTAAGAAAAGCGATAACGTTACTTGAGAGTAACACATAAGTAGATGTTTACCAATATTTAACTTCCACCAGCAAAGAATGATGTAGTGAGACAGAGGAAGCTTGCACTAGGAACTACAGAACTTCACTGATTGAAAATTGCACCATGACTCTTAACAGGTTAGCGTGTCACTTGTCCTCTCGCATGAGCGAATCCAAACAAGTAATACTGTTCTTGTTCTATACACAACACACTCTCTGGGGATATATGTAAGTCATTTAGAAATGGAGGAAAAACTGTATTTTTTATAATCAGGAATTTTATGGCACAGACTTTTTGATAAAATAAAGACGAAGGTAAAATATTTTCTTCCTGTGAAGAAAATTTCTGCTGATCTTGACTGTTAAAATAGAGAACATATGTGATTAACTGAGTTTTAGTTTAAACTTGCTTCTGCACAGGAGCAGTTCTGGCTCCTGTGTTTCTTGCGTAATAAAATGCCGCTTTGCTTTATTTGTCTTTAAGTATTTCATATGCTACAATCCCGACAACACATCTTAAAATTGTGGTTAATGCAGTATTTGTTCCCTCATTGGTCTTGACCTTTTTTCTTTTTTTTATCATGGGAGGCAAAGGGAGGCAAAATTGCTATAAGCTACTTGATTAATTTCTATGGATGGAATATGAGTTGTTACAAAAATTACATAATCAGTCATTTTTAGTTCAAATGTTTTATAGCCAACTCCATTTTCAAAGAAGAATTTTAAATGCAGTTTTTCCATATGCATTTTGGAATCCTAATCTTACAACAAACAAACAAAACCAGGACTACTTTAGTATCTTGGCAAATATGAAAGGAGAAGAATAACTGAAACCAACAGCAGATTTGTTTTGGGAAACTTTCCATTTTGGCAGTGTTAAGTTTACAGTTGGACTCGATCTTAAAGGTCTTTTCCAACCTAAATGATTCTTTGATTCTGTGACTTCAGTGAAACCAGAATTTTCCTCAATAGTTTAACGGAGCTACAACATGAAGCCAATCATTTAAAATGGCACTTGGCACTGATGAGGATTTCCTCCCTTCTTTCAAGATGGTGTGAAACAAGGCAAATGTAACTTTTTTTTCCCCACAGTCGTTTTATGAAGGCAGATTGTGAAATAGAGAATATTTGGAAATAATCACAAGGATACTTTTTTTGGTTTGTTTAATTTTTAAATACAAGTGAACTGGTGAAATCTTTCCAGAATTGCTATATTTGTTTAGGATTTGATCATGCTATTCCTTGCATGGGAACTCCCATTTTTCAGTATTAATACGCTTTCCGGGGCATGTGCAAGACTGTGCTCTTCACATGCCAATGTTAATACAGTTGTGTTTCCTGATTCGATGTGTCGCATTAAGCATTGCTGCAACTGTGGGAATTCCCAGCTGCAAGTGTTCATGTTTGCACCAGCAGGTAACGCAAGGCTTTCATTCTCATGAGGGGTGTACACAGGCATTGCAAAAAGGTTGTTTGGTGGATTACATTGGGAATAATGTGAATACTTTTTACTATGGTGTAATGTGTAGAACAAGGAAAACGTGATTACTTCACGATTATCATTCAGTTGGTATTCAGTTATTTTATTTTGTAACTTGTGATTATAAAACTCAGAAAATACAATGTAATCAAACAATCAATACATAAATGTGTGCAGGACATGGCAGAAGTAGTTCTGAGGCACAGTTGGAGAGTGATCATTTAAAAATAGATGCTTAAATTATGTATATACTTGCAACATCTTTGATAGTGCATTTAATTAATTTTGTATTCCATGTTCTTGTAAAGTGCATCTTCCACACTTCTGAAGATTGTCTACTTGTACAATACTGTATTAAGTCTTTTTTCAGGACTTCCATTATTGCTGGAGCTTCCAACATATATGTTTCTTTTGAAAAATATTCCTACTGGTTTCTTGTAAATAGGTTTTTGTATTAAATTTGCATGGATAAAACCCATATTTCCAAAACCAGTGTACATACTCTGTGTATAAAATACAAACTGTTTCATAACTTTCATGTAGTCAAGTTATTCAATTTGATTTCACTTCGGTTTTTATATATTTGTAGTAAATTATGAGAATGTTATATGTTCTTTCAAATGTCTGTGTTGCCATTTTGATAGATAAGTGACCTGCCTCATTACATATCAGGATATACGTTCTTTTATAGTGAAATACGTTCTTTTATAGTGTCAAACAAAAGAAATGTTAACTCTTACTCCAGGGAAATAGGACACTTATGTAGGAAGTATGTTAGGACTTCGGGACCAACAGGGACATCAGTGTTGAGAATACGTGAAGATAAAGATGCCTTCACTTGTAGCAGGGTCTTTATACATTTACACACTTTCCTGTCTCATACAATGTGAAAACCACCCAATATAGCATATCTAGTTGGAACAACGTAGCGTTTTGAATCTTGCTAATAATAAACTTAATCCAATATGGAAACTCCTACTGACAGAGGTGACCTGCTTCCCTTCTGTTCCCTGCGTTGGACTTGGCAATAGCACAGATCACCTTTTGTGTGGTTTGCAGTCATTAATTGCTAGATCCAGCTTTAGGGAACTAAAGCTGCCAGGTTTTGGAGCTGTAGTTAAGTTATTCAAATGTAGGTTAAAATAGAATTCCATATTGTGAAATTGATTTTACCTTAATTTCTCTCTGTTTATTTAAAGATGTGGACAATTTTATTATTAGACCTGAATATTGAAAGTAAAAGATTCTTTTGAGAGATGTTTTCCCCTGTGAGACTTTTCATTCTGCATCTGCACGCACCCAGCTGTTCTTTGTTTCCTGATGAAGCACAATTTGGGACTATAAAGCAGAAATTGAGGAACAGCATTACAAAGAAAGTGAACATCATCCCTTGACAAAGGCATCTAAACAGTTGGAACTTGTTTTTGCAGTTGTTGATGAGGGGTTTCTGGTTGTAATGTTTTGTTCTGTGAGTCTGTTGTTCAGTTTCCAGCTATAAAGAAAACTTTCCTCTTATGAAAAGGCCTTTTGGGTCTACAAGGGGAGTGACACCATGTGCAGAGGCCTCTGTTCCAGGCTGGAACCATGAGAACCACGAGATTCCAGTCTGTCCTGTTCATGGGGAAGGTCACTGTGGAATAAAGAAATTGTTGTAAGCAAAAAAAAAAACCTAATAAAAAAAAATCTGGAATTTCCACATGAGGTGTACTGAGATAAATGTAAAATTCATGAAGCTTTGCAGAGTAATTTTTTTTTTTTTTTTTTATGAGCTTGGTACATTTGATCAGGGTGCCACAAATGAGTAGTGACCCTTGGTATTTAGATTATCAGCTGTGGACAATATGGCTCAGACATGGACTTTTTTCACTGAGTCACAATTTCTATAAGTGGCAAGCTCCAGCTATAAACATGTAGATAGTTTACACCACCTGCCTTGGTAAAGGTGTCTGCTGCTGGTGGCAGGCTGCGTTGGTTCCAGCAGGATTGGAGAACTAACAGCACTGAATACATTTTACAGATCTTTATTGCAGTGCTTCCTCCCCCCCCCAGTGATTCTTCAGGAGCAGTTCTTAGGGCTGTATAGGTCTTGCTGACTGCAGCGACCTTTTCACATGTTGCACTGAGCTTATTCAGCTTCTGTTTCCTAAATCAAAGACTCTGAACTACTGATAAATGGAACTTTCCTGTTTTCTGTTCAAGCTTGAAATCTGCATCTCCCTCCATCATCTGTCAGATACCTATGGTGTATGTTCTCAGGCTGTGTCTGCTTTTACAGTCTCTCTTCAGTGCCCTGCTTACAGACCAGGCACACATCTTGCTGCCTTCAGCTGCTGCTTTGCATTGGTTAAATTTCATTGTTATGGCTGTAGCCTTTTAACTTTCCTCTCTGATTAAGATATGTCTACACCAGTGATGGATGTAACTACAGTGCCCCAGGCTAGCATTGCTGTTCTGCTACTCTTAATTTGTGGAAACTATGAGGGTTGTTTTGGTTTTGGGGTTTTTTGGTTTTTTAAAAAAAGAATCAACTGCTCATCCGTGGTTTTACAGGGTTCTCCTGTTTGTGGTTTTGTGTTCAAACACACTGATCAGTTGCTCTGAGTGGCTACAAATATAACTCAGGTGGCTACTAGAACCCTTCCAAGAGCATTTTTTAAAAAATTTTGAAGTTTAATGTTCCAGTGACTTTAGCAGATGAAGCCTATTTGTAAAATGTGTATGTAATTATTTGTAGTTTTAATTAGTTAGGCCTCATCAATAATGGAAAGCTCATGCTAATAATCTGGTTATATAGCCAAGGAGTAGATTATCATACGAATACCTAGTTTTCACAGCTATAACGCATTGCCTTCAGAACCGAACGATGCATAGCTCAGCACATAGCTCATAGCTACAAGTAAGGGCAATATAAGAATTAGAACATGTTAACATTTCTGAAATTCACAGCTGATTGTTAAAGGTTTGGCTTTGTATCATCAACGCAGTTTTCATTATAGCGGGGAAGTGGAACAACTAGACTTGTACGTGGAACTTCTGTAGTTTTTTTTTTTTTTTAGCTGACACTTAAATGTGACAAACTTACTGGAACACTTGTATTTTTCAGCAACTCAATAAACGTCTATCTTTGGAGTATTATAATTGTGGCTTTATTATAATTTCATTACCAGACTTCATACAACTTTTCATATATGCATGCAGATAGATACAGTGGGTGTGTGTGGTCTCTAGATCAATAATCACAACTTGGAGAGATTATAAATGATTTAGCTAGAGAAAACCACATGTTCTGTGTTGCCTGGTTCTGTTGCAGTGTCCGTGATAAAGAATCACCTCTCCTTACTCTATCTGTAGGAGGAAGAAAAACTAAGTTCATATGTAGTCCCACAGATGGATTCTTGGATATCATGGCCACCACCCTAGCACACAGCTACAAAAGCTCCTGTCAGCATGGGGTTTGCATCTTCATCTTGGTATCTTTCCGTCCCACTTGCTCGTGGCATTGCATTCCTCTCTATATAAGAAAGTCTGTCGAAGCTGGTCGCTGAAGGTCTTGGAGCTCCCTGCTCCCATGAGTTTAAGGAGCGAACCTTCCAGCAGACCACCCTCTACCTTCAGCCTTTCACAGGAGATGGCCCCAGTGCCAGTGGTGTCTCATTAAATGGCATACTACTATTTTTATCTTCCATGAAGCTGTTCAATAGAGCTACATCGCATTTGCTCCTCAGCATTTTGAGAAGATTCATTGCTTTTTCTCCTAATGAATTTACAGATATTTTCTGCTCTAAGGTTAATGTTTTTTTGAAATCCTTCTGCAGCTTGAGTGAGAAATACTGATATCTTAAGTGTAAATGTTAATTTATGTGAATAAAAATATGACATTCCAGACAGGTATGAATTCATCAGCTGATGAGACCTTTTTATTTCAGCCACTTGCTTTTGATCTCCAAAATCTCCTTCTATAATCAGAAGAAAAAAGTAAAGCAACAGCAAACACTGTGCTTCCTAGCATAAACTTCCAAGTGCATGAACTTCTGAAGAATATTTGATAAGACAAAAAACACATTCCACATATTTTCCAGTCCTAAGAAACTCAGGCAAAAAAAATGAGGATTATTTCTGAAAACTTGCAGCAACATTAATTAGAAATGGGTAAGTAGTACTGAATTAAATCACAACATTTACGTTAAAAGCCATTCTCCTCCACTAATCCGTGGGTGATGTGTCTAGCTTGCACATTCTGCTGTGTACCGAAACGGTAAGTTCATTCTGTTCTTTCTCCAGTAAGACATTCATACAATGATGAAACTGAGATGCTTCTGCCAACAGTGATAACTTTGTGATTTTTGGCTCAAGCAACATAAACTTCTGTTTCCTGGGAGTATCAGTTAAATAATGATTATATTATCTCTGGTGAAATGGCAGGGGAATTGTCAAAACAGTTTCCTTCCCCCTGTCTTTGCAAACTACAGATTGCAAAAGAGGAGAGGTAGTAGATAGAATTCTTACAGCCCAATGAATCAAGCATCATTTGTTACTCAATTTTCTTGCCCTTCTGTGAGCAGTCCTGTGCCCGTTACTGTAATATTGCCTGTATATGGCATCATCGAGCCTTATTTATGTGTTTGGGAACTATGAAATCCCTTTGCCAATTTTTATCTTTTGCTGGTGGCTTAGAAACAGCCTTATCATGCAGGCTCAGTTTTGATATCTTGCATTAATGTTTTGCTTGAAGTTCTTTCATTGCAAATTCTTTTTGATACGTAAATTGAAATGACAAACCTTGTTGTGTTTACAAGAAAGTACTTGATTCTGTCAGGCTTTACTTGCCCCAAAGTTGGGATTTAATTTTGTTTGTTTAGATTATTTGGCCTTTCAGATATCAACAACCACCATGAAATTCTGTTCGAACTAAAAGCAACCACAGAGTTGCCATAATGTGCTTAGAAGGCATCTCCAAAACAGCAGATCTTGCCACTTCTGTTCCCGCTCTTGCCACTTCTGTTCCCACAAGTACAGATGGAGAAAGAAACCTCTCCCCCACCTGTTTTTTCTCACTTGGACTTTTACATAAACCAAGAGAGCCTTATGCACAGAAGGTTAAATTTAGTTTCTCTAAATAGGAGTTTTTTAAACCTAAATTTATTGTCTTTTTTAAAGCAGCAACAAATTCATGTCTAGATTGACAGGTTACTCTTAATATCAAAATTGGTAAAAGCATGCGGGTATTTTTAACTTTGTGATGGACCACATCTGCGTGGCAATACTGCAGCTTGCGTTTGCCTGTGGTTGCTTCTGACTGCAGGTGGGTGCTCAGCCTACCGACGCTGAAACCCCTTTATTTTGGCAGTAGAGGACTGCTGCTGCCCTCTCATCTCCGGGAACAGCTAATTCTGCCATTCCTCACTTTTCCAGCTTGCTTATACAAAATGCCTTTACTTGATGCCACAGAAGCTGTTAGCCTTGCAAGCTTATAAACATGAAAACCAAGCAAAGGAAGTGGAACAGACATGCATTTAAAACCACACATCTGGGTAGGGGTTGGGGCTGCCTGAAGGGCTTTAAGGTCTCCATCAGCTTCAGCAGTGTTGCTGAGTGTCACTACAGTCTCGCCATCCCTTCACCCCCTCTCCAAACTAGGGGAGCTCCATACCTGCCCCCTCTACAACCCTTGCCTCAACAAAGTCTAGGGCTAAAATGTGTCTTGCTTAAGTTTTAAACCAGTTGCCTGACCGTTAGTGTGTTTGACCCATCTTTGCCCAGGAGATCAGTCTAGATGATCTCCTGAGGTCCGCTCCAGCCTTGGCTCCGCTCTGCTGAGGCTGGCAGGCATCTGCAGCTGTGAGCATCCTTCTGCTCTGCCAGATCTGCAGCGTGCTGCCCAGCTTGCTGGCTCCTGAGGACACCACCTCAGGAAGGGCTGGCTGGCAGCAGACTTCAGACAGCTGCGGAGGGTGGTTTGTACCAAATCCAGTGATTTTTTTTTAAATTTCTTTTTTTAAGGGAAATGGATGGGGAAAACACAGACGCTCCTGTCAGCTGGTGGAACAGGGTGGGGTGTTCCTTCACGAGTGAGTATGCTCTGACTTTTCCAAAATGAACAGCTGGATTGATAGGAAAATGTATCTCTGTTGCTGGTTAATTTGTCAGGCATGTTGTGATTTTGATGGACCGAGGGAATCCAAAGGCATTTTTGCCCTGCCCCACACAACACTGTTTATTTAGGCTCACAGTTTTGAGTGGACAAACTCAAACCATGTGTTGTGGTGCCATGAAAAGCACCCACAAAAAGTGCTGCTGTGGGCCAGAAATTTTTTGAACAGTGTAGAAGACAAATTTCAAGCCAAAATAAGGCATTTGAAATTGGACTGTCAAATGTGATTAAGGGTAGGGAGCATAGAGCATATTTACTTGCCTTTTTTTTTCTCCTTCCCACAGCAGGAAGACTGGCTAACTTGTATTCTGTTGAGCAGTTCTTCCCAGTGGGAAGGAATTTCTGACCTCTGATGAATGTTTTCTGTGCCAGACATTCACAGACAGAAAACCTAAAAGTATGGGAAAATTTGTTTTATGCTTGATACTCTCAGACTGTAAAATGGGGAGCCAATGAGGGACAGATGCTGTGGGGTGGAAGATAAGCCAAGGCAGTTTCCCTTGTGAGCTGCGGCTCATTTGCTTCCCCTGGAGCAACCTCCCTGCTATGCTGGGCAGCCCCCTCTCTTTTGCTCCAGCCCCTTCTCCTCTCCTCCAGCACACACACAGCCACCCCAGTATCCCCAGTGCTCTCCCCGTTCCACCCATGGCAGGCCAGGCAGGCTGGGCCCCAGCCTTATCTGGCAGCAGCTCTTGGCCCAGCAGAGGCAGCAATAACCTCTGCCCATTGCTACCTGTGCTCCCAGCCTGCATAATTAAAGGCAATGTCCTGGAGTAGCGAAGGCATGACCATCTCACTGCTTGAATGTCTGTGAAGACCTTTCCTACTTACCCTGTTCTTGACAGTACATGGGTTTTCTTCAAACCCTATTTATTTAAATAGAGCTTTGTTTATAATGAGCTGTATCGTATAATTGTTTGGGCTGAGTCAATGCATGAATCAAGCGATTTATGTCTTGAGGGACATAGTGGGAGGCATGACTTTGCTAAGAGAGCATCAGAGAGCGCCTCCGTTCCCGCCACATGTTGCCAGGGGACAGAGAAGCGTCTGCTTTCTGCAGAGATTCTTGGTGCAAGACTGGAAGAAGGCAACTCTTCAATATTCAGGGTTATAGCTGGATTAACAGTGTATTGTAAAGTCACTGCTCGGTCACCTTGTGAGGAATTTAGGAGAGCATAACTCCTTTATAGAAGAGTGCAGATTGCTGCACCGACAGCTCTAAGGACTGTCTTCTAAAAACACAGGTAAGCTACTGAGATCCTTTTATTAAAATAAATATTTCCTTTCCTCTATTAAGAGAAATATTCCTCTGCCAGCTGAAATCCATCTTGTAAATGGCAATTGGTTAACATGTTGATGATGAATTTATTAGTACATTTTTTTAAAGCCTGTTGAAGTATTTTTTTTCCTGTTGTATATTTTTATGGTATTACTCAAATGTATAAAGTCAACTTTTAGTAATGTAGGGCGAGCCCCAGCTGCAAAGCATAGCACTATAAAGAAAAGGGAACAAGTAGGAAATAACATGATGATCTTTGAGCTTAATCCTATGCACCCACAAGCGCCTGTACCCTTAAGAGTTCTGTATTTCTCAAGCATTAGACATAAGCTGTTAGGTGTTGGCCAGTATTTTTGTGTGCAACATGCCCAAGCAGCCTTTAAACAGGTCGAGCCCTGCCTGCAAGGTGAAACTGGGGCACATGGCTAGCTAGTTCTTTCCTACCAGTAACTGATCTGCTATTAAGCTATGCCAGCTCAGTTTGTTGGGGGAGGTGGCAATGCGTCTAACAGTGCCCGAGCGTGAGAAATGCAGTAGGAGAACCATGTTGTTTTGATTAAGAATGATGCGCTCTCCTATTTTTCCTCACTTTGCATGTGGGCATAACCTTTATCACAGCAAATGTGACAATCTACCTCATGGAGGGTAAACCGTGAATTTGTTACACAACCTGGCAGGGTGAGACCAGCTTGTGATGGCAAGGTGCCACGCTCTGGTCTCCTGCTGGAAGGGGGGAGCTTTCCAAATCCCTGGCCTGCAGCATCCCTGTAACCTGAAATTACATGCCAGGGTGGTCAGGCCCTGATACCTGATAACTGTGGGCTTGAAGACCCAAATCTGCATCCAGCCATTACGGGGGTAGGGCCTTTACTCAGGCACACCATGGACACTGGGACACACTTGATTTTCAGTTGCAGGAGCCCATGGAAGCTGTGGCTTGTACGGCGTTATGAGCCCTGCGTGCTCAGCGGTTGCTGAATGGGAACCCAGGCATTTGTTTGCTTATAGGACTTTGCAGTAGTGTCTCTGCAAGGACTGAGTCAATAAATCATCGCTCTATAGCTCTTTGGTAGTGCCTCAACTCAGCTTTTCACTGGACTGGTAACCGCCCGTTCTTCATGACATCAGATTTTTGGCCCTGGATCCATTATCCATGGTAAATCAAACGTTGATTCATGTCAACGTTACCCCAAGGTAAAAGGCTGTGGTTGGTGCAAGTGCTGCTCTGTGAGCTTCTCCCTTTGCAAAGCCAACCCAACACAGCTCCTACTGAAAAGGATCATGAGGAGACTTGCGTGGGAATGGCCCACCCAGGGCTCTGGCTTTGGAAAGCCACTGTGCTTTTGTAGATTCTGAGCAGTGTTACCTTCAGGTAACCTGTGGACCCACTTCTTCATCAGGGTTATAAATTGTTGATAAACTATCTGGCAAAAACCTCTGGCCCCAACATCTCGGGGACACCTCTGGCCAGAATCAGTCTCTCCCACTACCAGGATGGCAGGGGACAGATTTCAAAGCAGGGCTCTGCCTTCCCAAGCACAGCTGAGCTGGATTAGCCAGACTACCCTGTCAAGAGGCCCTGTGTATCTTGTCCTTGCCTTCCTCAGCAGACCAGGGTCCTGCAGGAGCTGCTGGAGGAAGGTGTTTTGCACAGTAATGCTTTACAGAGAGCAGGGCTGCAAAGCAGCTCATCAGTCTCCCCTGGATTATGGTTCCTCTGCTTTTCACTGTTACCTAATGTGTGCTTGCTCCTAGGCATGTGCAGGGATTTCAACACTGCCAAAAGAGGTTGGTCTACCCTTTTTCCCTAAACAGATCTCCTGTTGCAGAACAAACCTATATAAGAGAGTCCGCAAGCCAAATTATATTTGTGAAATCTGGCCTTTTCCTGATTTCACTGGCCAAAAACCAAGAGATCCCAGTTGGTTCTGGGGAAGACCAACCAGCTGTAACTGCACCTCCCTGGAAAGCAGTCCTGCCAGCAATTCCCCCTTCAGCCCTGTAATTTATAGCTGAACTGCCAGCACCTTCTCTCAGGATGTGAGGGCTGATCTCTCAGTGCACCAGCTCCATTCCACCAGCATCACTTCTGCCTGTAACTGCTTGGCGCGGCTTTTCCCATCTGCTGCATTCCTGTCTGAAAGCAGCAGTCATCTGACCAGGACCCTGGTCAAAACTTACTTCTTGTGAAGTAACAATAGAACAAAGCTATTTCTTGATGAGAAGGGGCCTCATGCAGTTTTAAAGGACCCAAGGGGAAGCAAAGACCAAAATTTCCCATTGGATAAAAAGTTAAAGTGTTTTACTTTTCATACACTTGCTTGTTTGGGTTTTTTTTTCCCCACAAATGAAGCGGTCCAGCTGTCATCTGCCTGTGGAGACTCGCCTGCCCATAGCTGGGACACTGAGCCTTAGTCTAGTATGCACGGAACTGCAGCAGTCCCGGTGTTGCAAGTGATGGGAGCTGGGAGACTTGCAGCCTCCGAAACCAGCCAGGATTTTCAAGGTTTTCCCATAAGCTCACTGCAGAGCCCCTAGCCCCCACCTCAGACACCAGAGCCCGCAGCGAGCCGCTGGCTGCCAGGGGTTTGCCTGCGCCTCTTCCCTGCGCCGGGATCGCTGCGTTACCAGCAGGCTCGCCGCGAGCTGGCCGGCAGCCAAGCAGGAGTCTGTCAGAAATTAGCTGGAACCAGTGTATTTCCACAAAACACTTCAGTTCATGTTAATCAGGGTTTTCTGATCAAATTGCATCTTGTGGCAGGAAAATCCCTCAAATGCTGGTGTGTGGCTGTTTACTACATCCCATGTATGTAATGTGCTTACTTTGCTGTCTGGGAGGGGATGTTGAGCCAGACGCCTGCCGTGGGTAGTGAGCAGCGGTTGTCTTCCCTTCCCTATTTCTTCATGTGCATCCTATACACAAAACACTTCCAGGCTGGCTGTTCAGATGCAGCTGCTTGAAACTGCTCTCTAGAAATGAGAACATATGCAGGACTTTTTTTCTTCCCTTTTGCTCTTCCAGTTTTCTTTTTTTAGAGCTAGTAAATATTTTCATCTTGCGTGTTACCTGGCTCAAAGGAAAATCCCAACGCATTATGGTAAGCCATAACTATGTGATCAGCATTTGATCTCAGCCTTGATCTCTCTGCTGTATTTAGCCAAATGGGGGTGGGAGAATTCGTCTGCTTTATATTATGATTTCCTTTTGTTGTGTGTGTTCTTGAAACTCAATGCAACAGGTGTAATACAGAATAAGGATTTATGCATACCAGCTTTTCTATATAAATTTGAAAGAGTTTTCCAGTGCTTCTTTCTTTTCTAGCGGTACTGATGTTTGTGTTCTTGAAATAACTTTGGTTGCATCTGCTTAGAGTCCAAGATGATGCTTGAGTTGCAGGTTTTCAGGCAGGCATGTTTACACTTCGTGTGTGTGTGTGTGTGTTTACACCACTGTTGCTTGAACTGATACGAGTCTCACCCCTTGCAAGCCACATTCTGAAATCCTTCCCGTGGTCATTCCTAACTTAAGTGTCTTCTCATATTTGTCCTTTTATGGGAAATTTTAAATAGCTTTTAATATAACTAACAGTATTTAGGCTTGTCCTAAATCAGCACTGACTGATTAGAGCTGTCAGCAGATACTGCTGAGGCGCTCTCTGTTCCTGGCCAAGCAGTTATTCTGGGTTAATGCTTGCTCTCTTGAGGGAGGTGTTAAATTATTTGCATCTGAAAGAACAAATCCATTCAGCATTTTGGGGGTTTCTTTTTTTTTTTTTTAAATAATTTCTTCTCTTTTTGTTCACTATCAGGCCAAACTTTGTAACTTTAATAAAACATTTAACAAAGCACTTTTCAACACCAGTAACATGTTTAGGGAGATATAAAGGCTTGGGCTGCTATCTGCATGGGTGGTCCCTGGCTGCGTAAGGCACGTAGAGGGCACGGGAGAGCAGGCCAGCACTGCTGTCCCCTCCAAAGGCACCTCAAGCTCCAGGGAAACCACGTGCCCCCAGGACAAATGCTATTTTATATCCCTCAGGGTTGCCGCTCAGGGTTAAAGGACGAGTTCTGTGATAATGATACGGACCTTGCCCTTTCTCCTGCCTCTGCCAGCTGCCCTGCTCGTGCACTGACCCTGTGCTCATCCTTCTGGATCTGGCTGCCAGAATCCACTCCCGGCAGCAGAGGCAGGACCAGGCTCTGACTGCAAAGTGCCCCCAGGACTCACCAGCTGCATTTTTATGGGGCAGGACCACTTCTCCACTTGGCCATCCTGGCTCCCTGCGGGGTGTACCTGCCTCGCACGTGCTGGGGACCTCACAGTGACTGAGGGGGTGAGAGCTGCTTGGTCCCTGGCAGATCCTGCCCTGGCCAGAGGCAGCGGCAGTGCCGCAGCACCGCATCCCCACGGAGACAAAGGCAGGAGGCAAAAATGAAGCGAGCGGAACCTGCGGGCATTCAGCTGCACAGAATAGCTGCCTTTTACACTGAACACTCCCACTGCACAGTGATCACACCAAAAGGACCTCTGCCAACATCTCTGTAAACTCTCCAGTACAAGGCAGTGGATGGAGTTTAAAGGCGAAGGAAAAGGAAACTGATTTTGCTCGTCCTAAGGGCTTGCAGAGGAAAATAGTTTTAAAAAATAATGCAGAGAGGCAAAAGCCACGAGGTTATTCTTATTTTCAGGTGGCCTGAAAGCTGAGATGGACCATCGGCTGCGCATCGGGCACGCTGCTTTGCCCATGGCATCTCCTTCCCCATCCGTGCTCTCGGGGCCGATCTGCAGCGTGCTGCGCCGCTGCCAGGCTTATTTTCTCAGTTACCATGAGAGCACTTAATGTGAAATGTTTCTGCTTTCCTAACAACTCTCTAGACCTCTTTTTTATTTGTCTATTTAATTCTGGAGCAACCTGAAAACAAGTTTGGAAATAATTACCACTGTCCCATGAAACCTGGCGTGTTAAATTAGGAAGAGTAAAACCCACAGGCAGAACACAAATCTACTTTTGGGGGCAAATGGTGCTGGGAAAAAAAATCAGCACAAGGCAAGGGAGGTGGCCAGTGGGGAGTGGGATGCTGGTGTGATGCTGGCCAGCTGGAGGGATGCTGGGCTGAGACCTGGGCATTTGTCATAGGCAAAAGGCTGAGCATGGCCCTGGCAGCCCTCATCCGTCCCAGCAGGAGACGCCTGAGGACGAGGCAGGGTAAGATTTTTTTTTTTTCCCCCTCTGGTATTTAGCACTGAAGTAGCTGTCGAAAGCCTGGCTGCCATCCGTCACATCGCTCTGGTGACAAAGCTGCTTTTATGGAAATGCACCGGGCTCTTAGCAAGGGGCTGCACTCACAAGTTTTCAACAGCACGGTGGCAGCCAGCGTGGGGGCTTGCTCTGCTCAGTCCAGTAACTGCAGCTCGAGCTGGGTTCAGGATTGCACTAAGATTTAAGACCTGTGCCATTCCAGGTAAACTCATTTTTGTAGCCAAGCTGAAAGCCGCATAGTGGGAAGACGTCAGTCTTTCCTAAGACAGCCTCTGGGCTGGCTGGGGGATGGGACGCAGGTATCCACCTGTGGGAGCTGATGGGTTTGATGGGAGGAAGCAAATGGAGGTTGTTTTGTAACTCTTAATGAGCAACTACATGGTCACAGCCTGGTGCCCAGGAGGCTGCGGTTGGCTCCTGCCCGACCTGTGGGACAGGCAGGGGAGGACACCGTGGATGGGAGCAATTTGTCTTTGGAAGTTTTCAGGTTCTTGCTCCAGACGGGCTCACGGCTCGGTCTGATGCATACAAGGTGTTATTTCTGTCCGGGCTTGCCTGAGGAGCAGAACCTGCATCCCCCCTCAGAGCCTGCCGTAGCCACAGGACCCAGTGCACCCAGTGCTCGTGGTGCTGGGACCAGCCAGCTCTGCCAAGGGCCGCTGTGTCATGGAGCTCTGCATGCATACGTGGGGCGGCTCTTTGCCCCCTCCCAGCTCCTACTGGGAGCTATGTCAGAGCCTTCCTCTTCTGGAGATAATTTTTAGCTTCTTTTGCATTTCTGTCTGGACGTATTTGGGGCCCGTTTATTAGCAGTTGTTGCTCTGCCAGCGTTGTGTCTTCATTTCAGTTCTTCCTGTAATGCCCTAGTGCGTTTAGTAGCAGAATTTGGGCTCCGGCATGCCAGGCTGTGCTCCTGATCCCCTTCCAGCTCGCTGGTCCCCAGCATCCCCGCAGCCCTCCCTGAGCATCTACAAAAATTTTATGTGCACTGGTGTGCCAGGATAGAACCTAGTCACCAAGTTGTTTTTTAAAAGCTGCTAGTGTGCCACAATAAGAAGGAAATTATTGTCACAGGCTCCGCTAAACCCTCAGCCCAAGCCCAGCTGCATGGGAGGGAGTCAGCAAGTCCACGTGTGGGCGAAGGGCACCTGCAGGCTGTGGAACAAATGGCTCAGGAAGCAGAAGACGGCAACTCGGTGCAGCGTGAAGACAGGAGCCAGCAGGCAGTGGATGCTTTGGTCAGGGTGTGCTCCCAGGGCAGGAGACGTTCTCCACACAGGCACCATTTCACTGGCAATTACAGGAAACGAAGATGTTCGGGGTGAGCAAGGGGTGCCTCTTCCGCAGTGGGGAGCCTGCGGTGGAGTAAGCTGAAAGGCAGAGCAAGTGTGTGATGTTTGGCTTTCAGCTGGACGGACCTTTCTGGGA
>NW_009259323.1:843719-880057 GCF_000687185.1 Egretta garzetta
CCATCTAAGCCAGCATTAGTCCCCAACAGTAGTCATCAGCAAAGAAATAAGGAAAACTGAGGTCTCCACTCACCAAATGAATAAATATTGACACTGGGCATCACTAGAGAGTCTGGATTCCTTCCATCATTTCCTGAAGCCCCATGGAATCCATAAGTGTTTAATTTATTAATGCAAAGAAGGGATTTTTCTGGCAGCAATCAGTCTGTCACCACTGCCCTGTGCTACTCTCCCTAGCACGTCTTCTTGTGGGGACTTTCCCTTTTCGGTGCAATTCATAACGCTGTGCTGGAGGCCACAGATCTGTTTGGAATTTCTGAGTCTTTCATTCCGGCGCCTCGGAAAGTGCTTGTTTAATGCAAGTTGTATAAAAGAGACTGGCTTCCCTGAAACATGAGGCAGTTAAGAGGCTTTTACAAGTCATTGATTTTTTATGCCACTGGCAATTTCAAAACCATCCCTTTGGATCAAATGAAACATCCTGTTCAATACCAAATGGTCTGTTCTTAGCTGGAGGCTTTTATTTTTTATTTTGTTGGCTAGGAAGCTACTTCTAAACATGGAGCTTAACTGCAAAGTTGAAAGCTTTTATTCTGAACTATCAGATCCCAATATTTTAATGTAGGAAGGCAACAGATTGCTTGACAGAACCAACTTAGCATAACTGGGGTGAATGTATCAAATATATTTTAACCAAGAAGGATTTGGCCCATTTTTTGGACTTAGCTCCAGTAATGATCTTTGCCAACCGCTTTGCCATTTACAATGAGACATTTCAGCAACGATACTGCTCTTCCTTTATTCCCTCAAACAAAAGTGGATTTTTACAGAAGTGCTTTTCAATTTCTGCATGCACCTGCCCAGCATATCTGTCAGAGGCCAAGGACCCAGCCCGGGGGCTTTTCTGCTCTTTGAAATCTCTTATTCAGCCTGGAGACAACTTTACAAGTTTGCCTTCCCTGGGCTTTAGCTCTTTTATTAATCTTGCCCCTGTAGAGCAGCCCTTGTAGAGGCTCTGAGACCTGGCCAGGCTCCTGGAGGAGGAGGAAGCTCTTGCAAGATGTTCATGAGCACAGTGACTCCAGGAGTCACTCACCTGGCTGACAAATCTCCCAAAATCTCATTCATGAGTAAACAGGACAAGTCAGTGGTGCTTCCAAATACAGTTGTAATGGGGAAGGCAACCACGCAAACAGGAAAAAAAATCCCTGTGGCTTTACCTGTTGCTGGATGCAGGGCTGTCTTGCTGCCAATACCGTGGGGCTCTGACGAAAGGTGGGTGCAGGGCGGGGCAGTGGGTGGCTGAGCCCAGCCCGCAGCTACGCCAGCCACGGTGCTCGGGGACGACTTGGTGCACAGGGCTTTGCCAGGGCTTTGCCAGGGCACCTCCCAGTTGTGTGCAGGGCTTGCTGATGAGCCAGAGCAGGTATATTTTTATTACTCCCTCTTCCTTGTCATCACCTTATGTAGGAGTTTTTTGAAACTTAACCCCATTTGCAGAATAGTTAGTAAGAAGGAAATCGCCTGCCTGTACCTGCCCCGAGCTCAAGGCCATAGGCTCTGGTCCAGCATGTTCAGGGATTTGCTCCGTGTTTCCCACAGCTTGCTAGGGCATTGCTGACAGCTACAGCCGGGAAGGTCAGTACAAACCAAGGTCAGAGAACATGGCCCTTGCAGAGGTACTGAGCCACCACTCGCTCTCCCACTCACGGGCAGTGCTTGCAGTGAGCATGGCTGGAACAGGGCACGGATCCTCCCCAGCTTGCCCTCAGCCGATCTCCTCCTCCACGACCAGCGTGGGGATGGCATTAACACTGGCAGGGGAAGGAACACAGCACAAGCATCAGGTACCAGCACAATGGCAAAAGGAGAGGAAAGAAAACCATCTGTAGTTTGCAAAGAGAGCTGGCTTGGGTGGAAGGGCGGCAGGAGGGGGCTGGACAGCCGGGCACTTTTCAGCATGGAGCTGCACTCGCTGCCCCTCCCCACGTGCTCCCATGCTGCTGGCTGCATCCTGGAGCTCTACTGTTGCAAATCCGGACTATGCTTTTTTCCAACCTAATTTTCTCAGGAACTGACCCAGTTCTAACACTCAGGAACTGGCATTCACCCTACTGGCAAATGTTTCTCATCTGTTTCAAATGATCTGTCCAGTGTGACCTTTTCTGCTTAAGTAGCTTACACAATGAAAGTACATGATCATTAAATCCTAATCTTGCATAACTCTGAAAGCAGGGCCATACGTTTACCAGCAGCAAGGGACTTTTTTTCCCCCCATTCTTTGCTGAAAATAAGAAGGAAACAGCCAGCACTGCAACTGCAGTCAACCTTAGCCATAAACCCCTCGCTCCCAAAGTTCACAGGGCACTCAAGGTACCAGGGTTTGCACCACCCATTTCTGCTGCTCTTCGCTTTGGAAAGATGAAAAGCGAGGGGCTGTTCACCTGTTCAGGGCTCTTCAACCACAGGCAAACCCCCCACAACTTTCTGGGGGTGTTTCCCAACCAAATGGCACCACAGATCAGGACAGTGGTGGGTCATGGGCTTCCCAGTTCCCCACCCCAGAGCTCCCCTTGGCACCCAAGAGGACTAACTGGTCTTCACAGTCTGAGTGCTCTTCCTCATGCTCATCTGTTTCCAAAGCTGTGGTCTCACCCAGCACATAGCAGTTGGTACCTGTTCTGGGAGGTAGTCACTATAGCTAGACGTACGGGATCAATTTTTATCTTTAGCATAGCAAAAGGTGAAAAGGTTCTGAAATTTTGCTTGCAACTGCCTTGAAAGTTCAAAAACTTCAAAAGCATGAAGGATGGTCATGCTCTTTCCATTGGCACCTACCTTCATAGATTCTTACTGGAGCCAGAACCAAATAGCTGTGATGGGATGGTAATGGCTTCACACCTGAAAAGGGACAGTGCCTCCGCCAGGTCTGCACAGCCGAGTGCAAGTCTACCTGCATGAGCATGGTGAAATGGAGAGGATAACTGGCAGGTGGAAAGGGGCCTGATCCTGCCTTTGCTGCTCAAAAACATTCCCATTGACTCCAACTGGGAAGCGACAACACATTCATTTGGGCATCAATTCAAACAGTGATAGCGTTAAGTCTTGTATGGGTGCTTGGAGGACAGTTTTCTTCTGAACGAGAAGCACTCTATTGATTCCTCATTCTCAGTGTTCTTAATATGTCTGAACTGTTTCTCAATATGCCTAAATTTGGCTGTGGAAAGATCCAGCCTCAGCCACAGCCTGTTGCTTGTTGGGGCGCCTGCATCACAGCTTCCATCTCTCCAAAACATCCTTTATTGTCCCTCCTGGTGGGGAGCTGCTGCAACCAACTTCCCTCAGCTCATGCAAGGCAAGATGGAGATGGCCCACCTATGTATTACTGATACATAGGTGGGCCCCTGGCTGGGCCTTTGGCACAGCAACAGGAATCATGAGATGTTTTTTCAGCAAAGTGTATTCAGTACCAGAGCTCTCACCTGGGGCAAACCAGGTGCAGTTGAAGCACCCGCCCCTTCCAAAGGGTGCTCCAGGCTGGGGGCAAGGGAGGGATCGCAGAGTGGTGCAGGAAAGGAGGGATGAAGTAAATGGTGACAGGCAAGGCTACACAAGGGTCATGTTGACCACCCGAGCTAAAGTGCCTAGCTCACGGGAGAGGAGCAAGGGGTGGATGATTTTGCACATTTCCTGCAGAGCCCTGGGAGGCGGAAGCAGCTGGATTGGCTCCGGAGCCAGCAGAGTCAGCAAGCTCGGGGGGAGGCACTGCGGTGGGTCAAACCGGGGCTGACCCTGGGGGCCACCGGCTGGAGCCACGCAGGCCACGGTGCTGCGTGGGGCCGCAGCTCCACGGTGCCAGGGACAGCTGTGCACTGCTGCTGCCACCAGGAGCCCAGGCAGCCTCCAGCAGGCAGGCTGCACTGATTATGCCATTTGGTTCTGATTTTAATGACTCATTTAACTGTTTGAAAAATTACTTTGCCCTACTTGAGCAGAGCCATAGCAAAAATTAACACCAACACCTCATAAATCCTGGCAATGTCCTCTCTGGTGCTAGCTCAGTAAAGCCTTTGGTCGCGTGGCAAGTGCCATAACATTGCGATTTGGCCTCTGATCCCCAAAGAGGGCAGGCGGGCCTCTTTAAAAAGCCAGTGCTGAGCAGAGCAGCCATGAGGCTGCTGAGGAGCTGGGCAGCCAGAGGCAGGCGGCCTCCCGTGCACTTAGAGGTTCAGGTAAGAGCACTTTGCTGGTTTTAAATCTTTCTGAGTAAGCCTTTGCTTATTTTTACTCGCCTTGTGAAACCACGTGAACATGTTAAAATTAACTGTACTGGAAATGGAAAAAGCTTCCTCCACTGACATTCAAGCAGTCTTTGGATGCGGTTACTCACCAGCTGCAAGTTATAGCTGCTGCTTTCCCCAGCTCTGCAAGCTGGCTCTCCTTATCACTGCATCCTTGCACTGAATTATGAGACCTTTCTGAAGCAGAGACTTATGCATACAGCCAGGTTTGTACTGACACAAGTTTTATGTCTTGTTCGATGTGTTAAGAAGTAATTCCAGTCATTTCTTTCAACTGGAACTGCTCCTTATGTTCTCATGTCACAGTGAAACAGAAAAATTACTGGGTTTGCTTATACTTATGTGATGGACTTGGGGAGATTTGATATAAGTTTAAATTAAAAATTAGTTGTTAAAATTGTTGTGGTTTTTAATCGCTTCTGTGTGTTGCCAGTTAGAATTTCTGGTTAATTTAAAATAACACCCCCCCCAGCCTGCCCAGCACAACCTGTCTCTTCCATCTCCCCTGAGCCACTTCTTCAAATGATGGGGGTTTTGTTGGTCCCAGCCCTCGGATTTCCCAAGGTCCCTCTGACTTGAAGCTCTGCCGTTCAGCAGAACCCCAATTTCACCTTGTCGCACGGTAGCCACGGATGCAGAAGAATAAGCAGCCATGCCAGAGCATCACCTGGGAGTCCACCTTTTATAGCCAAGGCTGCATGGACAATGTAAAGCGAGTTTGTGATCTGAAAGGAGCTCAGAGATACACTGCATGTTCGCGTAGGTGTCGCCACGTTCTTACACAAGCAGAGCTCAAGCAGCGGCCTCAAGCTTTCACAAAGATTGGTATCTATAGCTAATCTATGTGATCCCTCTCTCCCTCCCCAATCTAGACCTATACTGTATCTATATGTAAAAATTAAAGAATATTTTTTTTTTTCTTTTTACCTGTAATCCCTGTGCTTTCTGGCATAGGGAAGCACGCGGGGCTGGTGTGTCTGTAGGCAGCGATTCCTACCCATGAAATCTGAAGGAAGCAGAAGACCCCCCAAAAAAACTCTGCTGCTCTCTCAGTGTCCATCTTCCCTCCAGCAGACCTGCTCAGGAAGAGAAATTTGTCCCTTTCAAAAATTATCTTGACAACTAAGAAGACTTCTCGCAAGCATTCCTACCATTTCTTTCTTGTTGGGTGGTGAATTAGAAAGGAAATTATCTCTCTGCTTTCTTTGCTTTTTAGTCACGAAATCCTGAAACAGGAAAGCCAAAAGCTGACAGTTGCATAAGACAATTTTGTTTATTGGAGAAGGGAAGACTCAGGCATTCTGTTTTGGTTTTTTTTTTAATGAAAATGTCATTGTTCCGAGGCGCTTCCTACAGCAGGCAGGTCAGTTGCTCAGCTGCGTCACCTTTTCCACAGAAGAAGTGTGGCAGACAGCTTGGTGACTGAAGTACAGGCTGACGTGCCGTTGGAGAATGTACTTAGCTAGCCAGAAACTATTTCAAACGAAGCTAAAGTCATCCATGTGTGGCCATCCCCAAAAGCTACAAATAAAAGTCCTCTGGGAAATGATTAATCAGACTTGGTAAACGAGTAAAAAGGCGTTTGTTGTCAGTGTTCACCCTGCAGAGGGAATGCCAGGGCCCCACCGATGCTCTGATGCCTTCCTGACGGACTGCTTTATTTCTCCAGCCTCCGTGCGCCCCAGCCACAGGACTGCTTTTCTGACGCCGCACACCTCCCAGCGGGCACCTCTGACATCATACCTGTGAATGGCTCTCCGGCAGCTTTGGGCTCTCTCCGTGGCACTGGTGTGGGGCTGCGTGGCGTCCTCCTCCCCCCAGAGCGCAGGTAAAGCCCGGCGTGCTTCCCGTGTCACCGCCTAACGCCTGCGTCGCGTTAACGCGGGCCCTGCGTGGCCTTAGTCCTTTAACCAAAGCTTTGCTTGTGCGTGTGTTACAGCGAGTGGCTGATTTATAATCCTGTATTCAATTGTGTAAGTGTATTGTGTGTTTAGTGGGTATTTTTCTGAGTAACTTCAAAAGGAGCAGAAACTGCCTTTGGTACACAGCAGATATATTCTTTCATATAGAGTTTTCAAATATAAATACCACTTGGATACATAAATGCTCCTGAGCATGGTCCCAGCCGGACATACTGCGCTAGGTGTAAGAAACACCAGGATTATTCACAACTGGAAAATAATACTTCCTTCTAAAAAAATACTGCTCTGCAAGCTATCATCCATGGCAATGGCACTTCAAGCCCCCTTTGCTTCAAGCCCTCAAGCACCTCTTTGCTGCACTGCACCCAGGAGCCTCCGGTAGCTGTGACTTTGTACCCAAAAGCTTTCCTTCTTCAGAGAGACAGGAGCAGGGCTGGCCCTCCCTGCCGCAGGCGGTGCACAGTGGAGAGGTGAAAACTTGGCCGGGAGGGAGCCGGGAGGTTGCGTGTCCTGCCAGCTAGCACGGAAAGCTGCCAGCAAACACGTTGCTGCCACGCCGAGCAAAGCAGCATTGCCTTTAAAATGGGCTTCTCAAAACAGGAAAGCTGCCTGCACCTTATGACCAGCACAGAGAAGTACAGACATAGAAGATATGGGGGGGCACCTGGCCGGCTGCCATTTTTCCACTGGCAAAATAGTTGGAAAATTGCAAAACCTCCTGCATCTTGCACCACCTCCGGCACAGCGTGGCCTGGGGTGAGGCAGCAGGAGGTGGCCGGGGATAAGCAGGGTTCGTCATCAAAGCGGCAATGTTCGGAGAGGGTGCCCGGCAGCCAGGAGTGGGGGGCCGTGAGGGCTGCAGCCGTCTCGCCAGCACATCACTACCTGACTCACCGCCATGCAAATCAGGTAGACAGGCTAGGGTGGTTTTTTTTTTTTTCCAAGAAACAGTCAGGAGCAGCTTTCCTTCAAGACTGGGTAATGAAATAGAGTATTTCTAGTCCTGTGTTCTGTATGAACGATGTGAGCAAGACTGGTTTGTCATGTAATATTGTGAAGATGAGAAATTGCAAGCAGCAGTGCTGACATTTAAAAAACAATCAAATCCCAGAACGCAAGCCACATCCCAAAAAGCAGCTTTTTCATTTCCTCTGCAATCCAGGCAAAATTTATTTTGCAAGAATTGCTGTTTACAGTTGCAATTGTTTTGAAAAAATATTACTGTTTTCCTCAAGCTCAGGATGGAAACAAATTCCAGAGTGTTATCGTTTACAGTCAGAAATTCTGATCCTCTCTTGACAGCTTATCACCAGGCTCATGCCAAAGGCTAGTGGGTTTTCGCTTCCCTGTTTGCATAGCTGCGAGGCTCAGCCTTTATCCACTCGGGAGCATCTCCCCGAGCGCGGGAGAGTCCAGCTCGCAGCCCAACCAGCAGATCTCCTCGGCCAGCCTGTCGTGGAGCTCACGCTTCCCAGCCGCCCTAACAGGGTTTGACTCTAGGATGTGGTGCGTGGGCGATGTGAAAGCCCTCCCTCATGCCAGCCCAGCCTGGGATGGCCAGTGGGAGGAACATCCCTTCCCCTTCTCCCCCGTCCCTCCTCCGTGTGGCTATAAATTGCCGTTCTGGGAGAGCTCTCATTCATTTTTTAGCAGCTGCAGCTCTTCAAGCACTGTTCCTGCAGAGCTGCTTCTCCCTTTCCTGGAGCCTTTGAGTGTTTGCAAGGACCCAGGAGGTGGGTGAGAAGCCCTCACCTCGCCCCTGCTCCCACCTCTGATGCTCACCAAGAGCCCAGCTTGAGCACTTCTTGCACAGGCAGAGCTGCCCGTGCCCCTCCTCTGCCCATGCTGGGAAATGTGTGCCTGTTGCAGTGTAGCGATATCAGACTCTCGCCTCCAGTGGGATCATGGGGCTGCTGAATACAAGATCTTGCGTGTGCAGGGCCATGCCCCATTGCCCATGGAGCTGGAGCAAGCCCACCACCATGCTCTGAACCCAGGCTGCATTCATGGGACTCACAGTTGGTGGGAGGGAGAGTGTTTTACTTGTGACACAGAAAAATACATAAAATCTAATTTTTCTCAAATTATTTCTCAAATATAGTCAATTATTCCTTGCCCCAGCACCTCCCTAAATACACTGCCATGATATGCTTTGCCATCGAACATAACAACAAATCACCCATGGAGCTCCCACATGCTGGGAGATGTGGGATGGTGAGGCTGCTGCCTGTGCTGCGTTTCATTTGAGAGAGTTTCCTTAGAAGAAATAAATGCCCCAACGATGTTATCTGCAAACTTTCCAAGGAGCACATTAAAGTTTTATCTATATCACCATCTTCCACTGAAAGATATTCTCAGGGTCTGCTGTCATGATGAATTTATTAGTAGAAAGAAAAAATAGTGTAAATCCTGACGAAGACATGGAAAAAGTGGCAGAGAAGCCAGTGACCTGGGGGCCAGACTCAAACAGAGAAGTGGTGGCAACGCTGGACTGACACTGCCAGGAGATGGGCTCCAAATCACCATGAAAAATGTGTGTCATGCAGTGAATATGTAGCAACCCAAATGGATAACCTCACCTCTAGACAGTGGAGAAAAATGACCTTAGATATTACAAAAACGGACTGTATTTGAACTGGTAAAACTGAACAGCCAAACAGCTTTCATCATATGAATGACAGCTCCGTACGGAGCTGGGCTTGTAGGAAGCATGTCTTAGTATGGAATTCATCCATAATATATGCTGATTTACTGACATATGGCAGCACATTACAATAGCTTAATAAAAGCCAGATTGACTTTAAGAGCGCATTTTTGTATAGCTGATAGATGTCCAAAATAAGAATGATTTTAACTCTCTGCTTTCTGCTTCTGTATGGTTTTTAGCTTGATTTTTCATTAATCTTTAATATACTTGAAAGGAATATGGGTGATTTGTGTCTGTTACGGTTAAGAAATACAAATTTTCCTGACAGCATGCTGTGCTCTGTCATCCTATGTTGGTATACGTGCTGAACACAGTGTTTGCAAGGATACTTGTCCTGACAGCCAGTAAATATCATGAGTTAAAATCAAGCAAATATAGGACTTGAAAGGTCATCCCAGGACAGTAGTTTTGCTTAAAATGTCTTGAAAAAGAGTGCCAAAGATGTGGCATTCGTTGTGCCTTTCCAAAGGCCCTTGAATGTTTCCTCTGAGCATCAGCAAAACCTGGCTTTTGGGGGTGGGCAGGAGTAGAGCTTGTGCGTGTTTGTTGAGAACAGGCTGTGAGATAGCCAGGGCTGGACCTAGACCAGCAGTGCTTCCCTCCACAGCCAGCAGCTGCATTTGTCATCTCATCAAATTTCACAATTTTTTTTTTTTTATTTCTTTACTTCGACACTGTTTTACCCCTTACTTTGTTTTCAATTCAGTTGCTCCCCCACAAGACCTTCAGATCACTGATCCTGGACTCTTAGGTTCTCTCGATATAGAGTGGAAACCTCCACCCCATGTAGAAACCTTCACTGAATGCACAGTAAAATACAGGCTTGAATACCGCAACACTGGTGACAGAGACTGGAAGGTAAGACAAAAGCATGGTTTAATCCTCTTAAATCCAGGCTATTGTTCTGCCTTTAGCTCCTGCATAGGTTTATGTTTGGATTTCAAGTAGGAGTGGTACAAAAGCTGTGCCAGCTTTCCATGAAAAAGCCGGACCGTTCCAGGGGTTTGAATCTTTTGCCAGATGGGAATGTGTTTTGAAATGTAACAGCAGCAGTCAGAGAAGGGGCTATTTCTGTCACAGAGCGTGGTGCTTGCTGCCAGAAATAATCCAATAACATCTGGTAGCATTCCTCGTAGTAAAAAGCACTACACTTTTTAGAAAGTCTTTACAGGACTTGAACTGAAACTCGGTCTCATGAGATCCTTAGGGATGCAAAGTGGTGAGTAAATAAAAGATTAAATACCATTAATTATCCTAACGCTCTAACATTTCCTTTATCCAGAAGGGTGCTTCTAATTACCATTTACTTTTGTCTTGTAGATACGGTTGACTGTAACTCAGCTCTGTGATAAAATTGTCAGTCTTCTCTCACTGATGCGGAGCAGGGCAACAGCAGACATGCACAGTACAGGAAGGCTTGTAGGAAAGTACTTGGGGAGTGCTTAGGGAATGAAAGCTCCTGCAGGGTTAGGAAGGTAAATGGAGTGGGGAGAGGAGAAACCCAGCAGTGAGCTGTTTTGTTGGTGCAAGGTACTGAGGTACACATGAAAAATGTGCCGAGGATGTCCCACAACAACCCAAATACAGATTGGTGTCCTGAAAGAGATATTTTTTTTTTTGCACAATCCTCAATCATGAGTGCTGGAGAGCTTGCCTGCTCAAGAGACCAGGGGGAGAGAGAGGGCGTAGCGGCATTAGGTCAGCAGTGCTGTGGACCCTGGCCTCTTGCCACGAACGATTTCTGCATGTCCTGCACGAGCTGGCCATCCGCTCTGCCCGCCCAAAGCAGCAAGCCAAGGCTGCCAGGCTGCACGCAGTTGCCATGCAAATGGGTTTTGGCCCAGCCACCCCATGGGAGCCTGCAGAGGTGGAAGAGCACGGTGCCTCCTGCCCTGTTTCAGCTGTAGATTGCAGTTGTGAGGGCACGGAAAGGGGCTCTTCGACCTGACATGGGGTGCTCCCAGCCATGCAGGTGTGCGGATTGTTCTATGATGACTTTAACTGGCATTTAAAAAGCACAAAGGAAAAAACTGCAGGTTATAAAAACATGTCAGAATTCCCTATATCACAAGCAATAAAAGTGTCTTACACAAGGCAGATCTAAAAAGTAGAAAAAAATCACCTCTGGTACCTTGCCAAAACCTTGAGCCCAAATGAGGTCACAACAAAGAGTCAGTCTGAAAAAAATCCATGGGACATCAGCGGAAGCAAGAGTCATCGATGTCTGTTAGAAGCACATGGCTCAACACGGCTCTTACACTCTGGGACTACTGAGAGACCCTGACTGTGGGCTGTGCCGTGGCAGTTCCTGCGGCAGCACATGTACACATTTTATGGCACGTTACTTCTGTCCTGCTTGGGCTAACCCTTGGGCTAACCTTTCTCTCCCTCACCATTTCTTGTAACTCTTGCCAACTTATTTTTCCCTTGCATAAAGTAAAGGGGAGTAAGTCTGAGGAAAACAAATGAAAACCTTCAGAGGGAGTGCTCAAAAACTCCCGCAAAGGGCTAAGCCTGGCAGCACGCGCTGGTGAGCCTGTGCTGCGCTGCCCGGCTGCTGCTCCATCCTTGCAGGGTGTGGCTGTGCTTTCCGTGGGAACTGCCAGTTACAAGACTCCTTGTTTCTTCTGATTATCTTGCCTCACAAACAAGTGCCTTTTATTTGGATTTATGGCGGTATCCTTGTCAGACCTTCCCTGGTGCTCCTGCCTGGTGGTGAGCCCTTGAACCACAGTCTGCTCTGTCTTGACATTGCTGGTGTCCTGTGGGGTGGAGGGGCTCAAAGCTGGCAAGGGCTGGGCAGAGCAGGCGGTACAAGAGTGCTGGAGAAGCACTGGGCAGGAGAAGCAGGACAGAAATGTAAATAAACATTAAAGCAGATGAATGAGCCTACTCGCAGCTAGAGCAGGAGGAATGGTAGCTAATCCTGCAGCCCACTTAACAACAAAAGAGGTGCTTATAAATTCTGTCTTTCAACCAGGTTATTTTTACTAGGAAGCTAAAAAGCAGAGTTGGATTTGACCTCAGCAGGACTGCTGAAGTGAAGGTACAGACGCTGCTCGAAGGACGATGTACTGATGACGTGGAGGTGCAAAGTGCCTGGATTTATGCTACCTTTCAGGTGCCATTGCAAGGTTAGGAGCAGCCTTCAGTACCTTGGGTGGTTTTACATTTTGCATGAACCTGTTGCATGAACCACTGCTGGCCTCAGGGTTGCTGGATGGATAAACCATTGCAGGGCTTCTTGAGGTGTAGGACACCAGAGCATCTCTGATTCCACTGGCTGTGGTTACTGGATGCTTGGGGCTCATTTCCCTCTGCCCGTACCCCAGCTCTGCTGGGTTGCCCTGCATGAGCTCCGCGCTGAATGACAAGGTTGGTTATGTATCTTCCTGCTCTAAGCGCAGTGAACTGGCTTTTATAGGAAACAGAGCACTTCGCAGCAGAAGTATCTAATAACGGTGACTGACCTTCTTTTCTTTTCCTTTGTGTCTTTCAACTGCAGCACAGAATTGTTCGAAGACGTAAAATGATATTTCTGCTGAGCTAAACTGGTATGATGCTAAATAGTGGTTATTTCCTTCTCATTTGACAGGAAAACTGGAATCAGAGGTTCAGAATTTCCACTGCATCTATCATGACTGGGAATACCTCAAGTGTACTTGGCAACCAGGTCTCCTTGCTCCTCGTGGCGTACATTATGGACTGTATTATTGGTATGTACCAGTGAAACAGAAAAACATCCAGGTAGCAATCAAGCAAACCTCTCAGGATACTAAGATGCCATGGCAAAGATGCTTTTATAGCTGGCAATGCTATTACACAGTCCACCCAGAATGAGCAGAAATAGTGCCCCAAGCAGCATGTGCCTTCTGGCATGGAAGTACCAAATCCCTGCTTCCTTCATTTAAATCAGGCTCATGATTACTTTCTACAAGGAATGCCTTCTCCCTTCCTCCTTGCCCCTGTATTCACCCCAGTGGAGTACTTTCTCCATGCCGTCCATCACAAAGCCTTGTGCTTTCCCTTTGCTGAGCGTACCCGGATCATTCCGACTGCCCATTTCCCTCGATCACAGGTCATATATCTCTATAGGACATGATTCAGATTGCCAAGCTCAGTGAACCCTACACAAAGAGCAGGGCTTCTTGGCAACTAACAGTTGTACTCTTCAAATATATTTTCATAGCCTTAGCACATCTCATACAAGCAAACATGCTGCAAAAAGGGAGTAATAATGCATGTTTCTCAGTTGCTTCTTTTATACTGCTGCCTAACAATTCAGTTCTGCAAGAAGAACAAAGCTAGACTTAGTGGGTTTGGACAAAGTAAATGCTGTATTTGTGCTTCCATTCCTATGATGCTATGGTAAGGATGACTAGTTAGGAAATCGTGGGGTTTCATGCCTTTGGGCTACACGTAGAAAACGATAGCTGCTTTTTAAAAATAGTTTCCATGTAGCTTTTGGAAATAGTCTTCAAAGCAGAAACACTGATTTAAAACCGTTTTACTAATTACAAAGGTCTGCTTGAAGGAAACCATGGAAATCCATGATTTATTCCTTAAAAAAACCTCAAACCAAACCACAAAACCCCCAACAAATCCACCCTTCACTTAACTGCCTGTAACAAAGCCAGGCATTGGGATCTGCATCCCGTTGTAAAAGGAGAGTGGGTCAGAACACAGCCATGACATGCTTTGATCCCTGTGAGTTAACTTTTACAGCACTACCACATGAAGTTTTTCCCTAAGACATAATGTGCTGTGCAGGGAGACTTTCATTAGGTGTAGAGTACAGAGCTCCGTCTCAAGGGCACTAACCCAGCAGGAGTCTTAAAAGGTAATATGAAACACCACTTAATATTTTCAGGATGGGGCCAGCAGCTGAGCTTTGGGGAGTGGCACCCCAAAGACAGGAGGCAGTTTGAAAGGATGGGTTTGTGGTTGCACATTAGCTAATAACCAGCAAACCCCTTCCTCTCTCCCACCCCTGGCTTTCCATTATGTGCCCACATAGATGCGTGGGACCTACCCGCAATCAGCTGTAGCAGCTCGTTATCACTCATCACATTCATGGCACATGTTACCTGCCACAAACTGCTGCGTTTTGGCTTGGGAGGGGATCTTTCTGCAACTCCAGAGCTGGTGGCTGATGGTGCCGTAAATGCCCCATGGGAGGATGGGTGTCTCCGTGAGCAGAGGCCAGATCCTGGCCAGGCTCCACTCACACAGTGACACCTCATGAGGCCTCTTGTGCTCCAGGAATGAGCTTGGTGAGAGGCTCACACAGCCAAAAAACCAACCCAGGAAGCCATCTGTGTGTGTTAATTTGTTTTTTATTGTCCCCACGCTTTTCCCATAGCAGGACTCCAGGTGACTGATGCATAACTCTGTGCTTTGGATCACTTGCGAAAGGCAAAGGGTGGGTAGGATATAGGCGATACTCAAGGTGTAGGTCCAATCTTAAACAAAAGGCCTTACCCAAGTACTAACTGCATTGCTTTGGTTATTTTTTTCTTTCTGTTTTCCTAATACACCTCTAGGTACGAGGGGCTGGACCACGCAGCGCAGTGTGATGACTATATTCAGGATCATGGTATAAACATTGGCTGCATGTTGCAAAATCTGAGCCAGGCAGAATATAAGGATCTGAGCATTTGTGTCAATGGTTCGGCAGCAGCCCCCTCCACAACCTAGGTAACATTGGCAGGAAAGCAGCAGGGCTCTGGGGACCCACACGGCCACCACACACCCAAGGCTCATGTCTTGCACGAGGGGGTTCAAACAAACGTGCACTCTTGTAGAGGGGCGGCTGTAATGTGTCTGGGTGGATTTCCCCCTGGAGAAGGGGCTGTGGCATGTGCCACACAGCACTTCAGTTTCCAGCAGTGTTTGCAGGCGAGCCCAGCCTGGAGGGTCAATGGGCAGATGGCAGAACAGCTGTGGGTTTTTTGGTTCTAGCAGCAGTGCTACAGAGGTTGATTCATTTACTCCTGCTGGAATCAAAACCACTGCTCCACTCCTGCAAGCACAGGAAATATCTTTGGGCTTTGCTGTTCCAACCAAGCTGAGGGCTGGAGAGAATCGAGTCCAAGGTATGATGGGGTTTGTCAGAGAAAAGGTGGGTTTCAAACCCATTGGAGACAGGGAAAGGAAGCAAAGCACAGCATGATGTATAACCCAATGCCTGTACTTGTTCTTTATTATGGGCACTTACCATGCTGATTGCATTTACCCACACATAAATGTTAGGGGGATAAATAGCTAGTCCTCCATTTAACCCACTGGGCTAATAAGCAGGATTTCTGGATTCAGTTAGTGCTGCCATGTGCTCCATGTGTGGCTTTGGGCATCTGACATAAAACAGAGCCTCTCCTGGGATGCCAATGCTGTTGCAGTGCCGCACTGCAGGGGCTGAGGTGCCCTCAGAGCACAGGGAGGGCTGGCCAGCCACATTGGGAGGGCAACATGCCAAGCACAACTCTCACACACCCTAGGGTTTCAAAAGCCCTGCACTGCAGCCCAGAGCAAGGACCTAGCCCAGCCCACATACCAAGTAAGTTAAAATAAAGAACTCACCCTCCAGCCTCAGTAGCATCCTGGTCCTGCAGCATCATGGCTGCTGGTAATAGGAGCTGAGAAATTAATGGGGAAAAGGGGCAGAGGATGGCAGTGATAAACTGAAGCCTTTCCCACCAGGAGCTCTTGGATTGCGCCTCCTGACATTCCCTCTTTTTGTCCCCCCCAGCAAAGCCCTCACCCCCGAAGCAGCTGGTGGTTTCCATGTCTGCATCTGAGGAGCTCCACGTGGCGTGGAGCCCACCAGGTGGTGAAACGCCACCCCAGTGCCTGGAGTACGAGGTTCAGCTGGCAGAAGATCACGGGGAGGCCAATGCTGCCTGGGCGGTAGGGACAACGGGGAGGGGAAAGGGTGGGGAGCTCTGCCTGAGGGCCAGCAGTGGGGCGATGGCAGAAAACTGGGGTTCGCACTGAGTTGGGGATGGCGTGTTAGCTACCCTGTGCATGGGCTGTGCTGAGACATTAGCTGGTGATGCCGGCGGAAAATGCTGACGAGCTGCTCCATTGCACATGTTCCTACTTAACACCCTGACCTGCAGCTGCAGCATTTGCTTTAACAGTAACAGATCTCAGCACGAGTCTCTGAGTGATCACTTTCTCTGCCTCCTGCCTGTTATCTCAGAAAGCTGTCATCACAGAAATTCAAAGGTTCTTGTGGTTTGTTTTCCTGAACATGGTGGCACAACTTTGTCCAATGCAACTATAATTCTAATCTCTCCAAAGAAGTGGCCTGGGACACAACATGTCTTTTGTGCATGGTGCTTTTTCCTTGTGCATTATCCAGGTGCAGTTTTGACAGCAAAAATGGCAAGAACTAACTAATCATAGAGGTCTTCTGAAGGACTTTTTTTTTTCTTTAATTGCCATATTCTGCCCATGAGTCTTCCTAGCTAATGTAATGAAAGATTCCATAAATTAACAGGCATAAATAGCAACACGCATGATGGCAATCCCCAGAATGTATGTATTTTCAGTAGATTCATCTCCATAATCATCTTATTGGCATTGGCTGGTCCAAAACTATTATGAAATCATTTAAACCCGCCAAAACATAATCCAAGAGTTTGCAGAGCCTGGAGAGTATGTTCAGAAACATCAGGCCATGCCAGAGGGCTACTGGTGGTGGCACATAATTGACATTTGTTCTCTGTTTTGTTTCTCAGTCTGTGTCAACCCAAATGGAGACCACTTTAACAATTTCCAGAGCAAATCAAAGCCGTATTTCATGTGTTCGTGTCAGGGGGAGAACAAATATTTTCTGTGCTGACCAGGGCTTTTGGAGTGAATGGACGCCGGAGTGTTTCTCTGGTATGGAACCCAAAGTAATCAGTGTTTCTTTTACGTCCTTTGTAAAGCCTGTTTGGGACCAAGCGCTGATGGCTGCCATGGGCATCTGCTGGTGTCCAGCACTGGAGGTGGGATCCTGGTTTAGTTACACCCTCAACCTACACAGCCATTCCTACAGCTTTGCATCTCCCATGTACTGAGCAGGCAAGCCCCAGAATATTAATGCTTCTGCACCAGCACCTTTCCCTGCTGCACGGGGACAGCTGTGATGGAGGAGAGACCGCTCTGTGAGAGACGGCACGTGATACTTGGAACCCCTCCGCAGGGCATCCTCCTGGCTTCCCCGCACCACGGGTCAGCTCCTTTGCACCCCAGAGGCTCTACAGGGCTGCCCCCACGTGCACCAGCTCCGCTGCAAGATGCTGAAGGCAGGAAAAAGGCACACAGCACTGGCTACATATGTATGCCAGATATATGTTATTCTGAAGGAGTATGTTATCCTAGACAGTAACATATACCTGGTATATACCTTAAATAAATGAATGAATGAATGAATGAATGTGGGGTAACAAACCTGGACACACTGAGTTTGCATCTGAGCCCAAGCTTTGTAGAGGTAGCGTGACCCGTTCTGGAAGCTAGCGTTTTCTTATTTGCTGTCATTTATCTTTGCAGTCTCCACAAAAGAGGACAAGCAGCTATTTATCCTCGTTCCAGTCATTCTGAGTTTGTCAAGTACCCTCTTAATATGTATGTTGGTTGGCCAATGCAAGAAAAGGTAAGCACCAAGGCAGCCTGTCCATGCAATGTGCTTTTACTCACACTTTACTGGGTGTCTCAGACTACAGTAATCAACGAAACAATATATAAATACTAAGAACCAAACATGAATAAATGCTGTAAGATTAGACACCAGTTTATTTTCAGGAAACAACCTTGTAAGTGTGGCTGTTTCTGATATGAAATGCCTCACGACAACCCATAAACTCACAGCAGAGACCAAATCCTGCTCGTATGAGCCCAGACTGCTTCTGTTAAATGCAGCAAAGTTACTTGCATGCACAGCAGCATAGGTAATGCCATTATCTTGCCTCAAACCACTCGGACAGCAGAGATTCGTACTGGTTGTGTTAAAGAAGAGCCATTTTTATGGGCTAAGGCCTCATTCTCCTTGTGCTCCCGTCCCAGTTGTTTGCATTCATGTCAGTGACAGCACGTGGGGAAAGCAGATGCAGTAGATGAATTTGCCCATATCCAAATTATTGGTACTGATGACATTTTCTTCAGGTCTGAAGGATCACTTAGAGAGAACTGTTCCCCTTGTGCTGATAGCTATTATCTTTTCCTTATGGCCATACAGTGTAACCAAGTGGGTAGCTTTTCTAATACGCCTTTTAGGACACCACTGATGAGGGAGAACTGGCTATAGAAATACCTTTGTGTTGTCCTCAGGGATGAACTAACACCTATTTCGTAGCTGAAGATATGGAGTCTGACACACACACTCCTTCACCTGTGTTTTGTATCGGCCTTTCAAATGTTTTGGTTCATGAAATTCAAACAAAATGTAGGTGCTAGCAAGAAAACTGTGGAAAGCAAATGCTTCCCGCATTGCCACTGGGATGCGGGGATGCTGTACTGTGTCCCCAGCTGTCTCTCGGCACTGGGAATAACAGTCTGTGCCCATTTCAGATCCCCTGCAGGAAAGCCATTGCATGCATTGGTGGGATGCTAACTCTGCTTGCGACTGCTGTACTGCTTGTGTTTGATGGATTGCTCAGAACATCATCCCAAGGACAGCTGAGAAGCCCTGAGCTTTCTATAGCCCACATGGGTCTTCCCTACCTGCTGCCATTTGTGAGGCTGGTTGTTGCAGTTCGAGTCCTCAACGGGCCCAGGAAAACATTGGAGGAGTTTTAAACTGAATCTGGAGCGAGCTGTTTCTGATAACGGGACAAGGGAGAAAAAAAGGAGGTGGTGGAAACTGCCATGAATAAAGATAACATGTTGCTATGTGGGTTTGGTTTTGACTTTTTGAGGACTCTAGTAATCTGTCAGCAGGGCACACACCGAAGGGCAGCACCTCACACACCACGCTAGGGACAAACGCCAGCACCCAGCCCCTGCGCTCGGCCTCGCCCTCGCCACATCTTCCTCGTCCCCACGTACTCAGCCTCCTGAGAGCATCTAAATGCTGAACATGAGCTGCTTAAGCTATTTATTTCATTAGTGGGTATGCTTTATCTGCTGCAAAGCTGAAGTGGGAAGGTCTTGAAAGAAACTTTTGCTGTAAAAAGGCACGATCACAGCTACTGCAAAGGACAGATGCTTCAGAGGAGAAGAAGTGAGAGTTACTCTGGCAAAGGCAGTGTGGGAACTTCTCTAGGAAGCTGATGCTGGTGCCAGAATTCAATGAAGCACCCAAGATGTCTCTCAACACCATGTATTCAGCTGATGAAATTGCTGACTGATTTTTAAGGAACCATTCCCTATGATGATGATGATAAAAAAAAAAAATAGCACTAGATGAGACGCTGTCCTCCAAGACCATTCTGGGTTTTTTTTGGTCAAAGAACTAACCAACTCAAACCCAGATGTTTAATGAGCTTTCATTTCATCTGAACAACCCAGAAAACATATTTTCTTGCAGGAGCATTTATTCAAAATGGGAATTTCTAGTGAACAGTGGAAACTCAGAGAAAATCAAGTTTGCGTCAATCAGCTATGTAAAGAGCCGTGCTAATCCAATCAGGCACAAAACAACACAGCAAGTGCTGTCTTACACATCCAACTGCAAAATTATTCAGTCACTATCAGCTGCTTCCACTGCTAAATGGGCAAGAACCCAATTTTATTTGGGGAGCAACCAAAGGAGGAAAGCACCAGGAAAAAAAAGGGTTTATGCACAGGCTGGAGCAGAAATGAAGTTTCCTGGCTGTTGTTATTTTGATGAGACACAACCTCTGCCTCTACTGTCTCCTGGGGCTTCTGGCCAGCCAGCATGGGATGGGTTTATGTTTAAAAATACTCATGAACGTGCAATGGGCATTGAAATACTGTGTTTTCCATTGATGAATGCAGCACATTAGAATTAGAGAAGAGAGCTGGACTTGCAAGGCACTGACTGACCTAACAGTGAAAGGACCCATGAGACAGGGGAGGAAGCAGGAATAAAGCTAGCTTGGCCCAGAAGCAGCCTCCAGCCCCAGCTCAGGGACACCTGGCCTGCAGACATCTCCAAAATGTGCTCAGTCAGAGCAATTCAAGGGAAGGCACAGTTCATACAACAGGCCAGATGCAGAAGGTTCAGGACAGCATTTCCTCCTCTGTGCAATGGGAGATAGCAGCTCTTTGCTTGGTGCCCTCCTCCCACCACCTGCAGCGTCCCCTTCCTTCCCTCTCCAGTCTCCGGCAGGACTTTTGCGGTGACAAGGGGCACAGCCCTACACCACGGCTGGCCGGCGCAATGCAAATATTTTGCTGTGACTTGCACTGGAGGCTGGGCTGTGTGCACCTCCCCTAAGAGCGATAGGCCATCAGGGCAGGGCAACCTCTGGGAGGAGCAAGCCTGGATCTCCTGCTCTGCAAGACCAGATGAGCAGAGATGCTCAGCCAAGCTCATTCTAGGGGGTTTGGGTACTTTCAGGAACTAGAGGACTTTGGCACATCCAGAACTGGGTAGTATATGGGTTATGGGTTTTCAGAACTGGCTCCAGGGCAACAGTTACTGCACAAATAATAACGGTTAAAACCAGAAAAAAACTCTAGAGAAAACTAGTGGAAAGAGCCCCATTGAGATTTGCCATTACTGGAAATAACTCCTGGTAGGCCTCTGATGTTCTGCCAGCCTCTTAAACAGTTTAAACATCTACTAAACCCACATGAGTGCATTGTGGACATCCCCCAGCGAAAGGCGAGGCAGGCAGCTAGAGCCCACCCTGCTGCCCTGGGTACGTCTGATGCGATCTCACCCACTTCACCACATGGGAAAGCTGGGCACAGGCGTTTGGAGTGGGCCAAATATAAATGGAGATATTCAAAGCCTGCCTGGATGATGTCCTGTGTAATATGCTCTAGGTGAACCTGCTTTAGTAGGAGGGTTGGACTAGATGATCTCCCGAGGTCCCTTCCAACCCTTGCCATTCTGTGATTCTGTGAAATGGCACAGCATCCTGACCTGCTGGCCGGGTTTAAGCGGGATTAAAGTTTCTAGTCTAATTTTGTCCTAAAAGAGGTGAGAAGGAAAGAAGAATTAAAGAGAATGGGTGAAGGTTAAGAGGTGGCAAAGAAATGGATGTCGTACCTCCGCAGCTAGAACTCACCCCAAAAAAGATCAGAGCTATTTCAGTAACCACAAAATATGAAAGTTAGACTGAAGCCTGCCTAGAAACCTGCCTAGTAACAGTGATAAATTAAGTACATCTACTTATGGTATCTGTATGCTGCAGATTTACAGGAGCATTTAGGTGAGGAACACTGGGCTCGGCCCTGGCCCAGGGCTCCCCGCTCACCAAACTCACCCCTGCAGCAGCGGCCAGACCACCCCCCCACCCCTGCTTTCTCACAGCATCACATCTGCAGCATGTGCAAAATTTAACCCTAATAGGCGGCCCACTGCAAGTCCTTCCTAACATCCTGAACCTTGCTAGAATTTCAGTAGTATGATTTTTTCCTATGTTTATAGAATTATACTAATTATGTATTTCTTTCACACAGTATTTGCATTACAGTAGTTTAATTCATTTGCTGTAGTCCATAATTAATATTTTCAGTAAAGCACTTTCAAAATCCCTCCTTTGGCATATTCTGCTCTTATTGTTCCCAGCTTATGTCTGGATTCCCTGGTGTTTTTACCGTCTTAGCCCCACATGTCTGGTGAGACGTGTCTTTGCCAAACATACAAAGAGAACTCCTTTGCATACCCTTGAGTTTAGGGGGTTTTCTGTCTTTGACTGATAAAGTCTTAGAGCCATTTGTTGAAGAATAAAAAGCAACCTTTCCTACAGTTTTTTTTTCCCTAGAGAATGTCAATACTTGTCAAATATATGAAAGCACGATCCTGCGCATGCTGCAGGGAAATGCAAAATCAATTTGCGTCTGTCATATTCTAACTGCTTTTGGGAAGTAGCAAAACAGGGAAGGCAAATGCCAAGGTCTCTGAACTCACAAAATCACCCTCCTTCTCTCACTGAGGTCTATTTTCAAGCTGCCAACAAGAGAATAATTCAAGAACCAGTTTACCTTCTGTTTCCTCATTATTCATCCTCATATTTTTTCATTTTTCTGACTGGCCTCTGAATAAAGATTTTGAAGTGTTTCAACTACTATAACCTGCCAATGGCTGAAAGACATAAAGCAAGGCTGGCATCTCTCAGGAGCACTTTACTCCTCTTGCACTTGAGGAAATGGTAAGGTACAAGGTGTATCTCACCTGTTGAGGCATCTCTGCTGGTTTTCCATCTTGTACAGGCACTGGAAACCCCATGGCCACTGGGTGTCAGCATCTGTGCTTGGACACAGAGGAGAGGAAAGCAGGTGCAGCACCACTTCCGACAGAATTCAGTATTTAGTGCATGAAAATTAAATAGAGGGGACAGTGGGTATCTCACTGTAAGCTAGATTAGTTTTGTTCTCTTTGCACTGCTAAGTGGAGAAGTGTCACACCTTCGTGCCATCATTCAGCACCGGGCTGGCTGCAGGTAACATCACCCCTCGTGCCTCGTGGCACCGTGACCACGGCTGCTGCACTGACCGGAGCTGCATCTCCCATGGCATGCACCAGCCAAAACCAGCCCCTGCCCTCCCTCCCATGCTCGTGCCACCGAGCACCCACAGAAGTACCCTGTCGGCTCAAACTGGAGGCTCGGCTGAGTGGGGACTGCGCCTCGCTGCATGCCCTTGACTCACTCTGGCTCCCCGAGCCTCCACAGGTCTCAGCACCCATCCCAAGCCACTGCAGCTCTAGGGAGTACCCAGATCTTGAAAGGACATAAAGCAGCACAGCCCTTCTGGCTTCAGCTTCCAGATGGAGTGCAGTAACTAATGATAGAATCTAAAATCTAAAGAGCTTCGTGGGCCACAGCAGGTTTGCAGCTCACTGCCTTGTGCAGCAGGGTACATTTGAGAGCACTGTCAAGCTCTTTATGTCTATGTAGAAGCTGAATTTTCTCAGGAGGGTCTGTGGTTCTCATAGCTTCAAGGCAAACAAGTACAGCTGATGCATGTGCTTAACAAAACAATTTGAGGCAACATATTGTGGCTGAGCTGTCTGAACAGCTGAAACGGCTCTGCAAACTGTCTGTGTCAAGATTCTCTTCCTGCAGTACAGAGAGATAAAGCAACCAGCTGAGAAACGACGGCCACCCTGAGGTTTGCACCAAACCGAGTATTTGCCTCCCTGCCATCCTGGGCTGCTTGCCTCCTGTACCAGATCCCCATCCAGACGTACTGCAGGACTGCTCTGCTCAGGAAATAAAACGCCATGTCAGCAAGCGTTACGCCACCAGACACATCTCAAAAATAAGAAAACTATTTTAAAAGTCCTAAACATGGCCTCGACATTTCCCTTTCTGATGGGTCTGCCCAGGAAACAACTTCAGCGTTTAAGCAGGTCTTTCAATGGAGAGCTGAGTGCAGGCACATCCTTAAGCATGGGGCTGGAGGGGCATGGTGGTAGCCCTGCTGTGGTCCCTGGCGATGTCTGTGCTCATCTCCAATAGCACGGAGAGCCCACACAGCTCCTCTGCCATCTCTGAGATCCTGAATTAAGCTGCCTTGCTCTGCCTTTGCTGGAAGGTGTGAAAGGTGGCTCCAAGTTCCTGCAGTTGCCATGGTCATCAGTGATCACCTGCAAACTATTTTGTTCCTTGCCTGGGAAGCTGTGAATGGAGGTGGTAAAGGCATGTCACACCTTTGCTCGGATGTCCCACCTCACCAAAGCACCAGCGACTTGCAGGAGTCATTTTCATTTAGGAAAAAACCCAAGTAATAAATATCAGGGGTTTTTTTACAAATCAGGGAACAGCTTCCCTTAACAGAATTCACTTATCTAGATATCTTTAAGATTTAAAAACAAATGAAGGGTGGCAGAACGTTCTTCATTGGAATTCTTGCAGTGGTGAAGGAAACATGCATACCAAACAGAAACATGATGTTCTTGGGAAAGAAACCCATATATTTCAAGGCCAAAAATCTGTAAACACATCAGTCCCTCACCACCCAGGCACAGGGTCAGGCTCAGAGCACCTAGGAACTATTTATCTGCCCGTATTTGGAAAGAAAGGTTGTGCTGGAACATACACTGGATAAACCGAAGATGCCAAGTGCCCTGTGTGAACCTGTGCCACTGTGAGTGTCCAGCCATCCCCAGCTCATCATGCTCCGCTCTGCTGTCGATCCACCTGTGTGCCGACTGCTGTGGCAGTCCACAGCAAGCCTCTTCTACCAGGCTGCTTGTGCAAAACATGATCTTCATAAGGATTGCAGCCTCCCAGCTGCCCTTGGGCATGTCGACCACCCCTCCCTGAGTGGCCATGAAGCACAAGTGCAATTTCAGTAACAGCAAACAGATGCAGAGCGTGTTAAACCACCCCGTGCATACAGCTTTCTTCATGGAATGGCTACAGAAAATTTACGCAAGAGAAGAAACCAGAGACCACAGATGCAGGTTCCCATCCTGCCTCTAGGTACCCGAACATCCTTCGCATCCTCACAGGGTCTGACCACGGAGCCGGGGCTGCCCAGGGAGCCTGGAGAGCCGCCGTGCCACCGAGAGGTCCCCATCTGATGCATATGCCAGCTCTTGACTGTTGAAGTGGAAATATGTCCCAACCTTGGGGACTCTCAAATTGGTCATGGCTGGTAGCTGCCCAGAAGTTTGTGCCCATGCTGCCAGTTTATTTAGAAACACTCACACTGAGAAAACAATAACCTTGCTGCCTACCTGGTTCAGTTGAGTCCACTTTTAACAACAGAGAACTTAAAAGGCCAACAACACAATTTATTTTACTGGAGTAAAAACATGAAGTTCCTGGCTGCACAGCTGGAAAAGCAGTGACAAAAAAAGCATATAAAATGTCAGACAGTGCAAGCACAAAGCAGGCTCTCAGCCCTTAAAGCTGCTCACCAGCGTTTTCTCCACTACACCAGCTAATGGCAGCCCAATAGGACATTACCTCAATGCTGCGGCTCTCCAGAGCAGACAGAGGCTGAGGCTGGCTCCAATAATACTCAATGTCCATGAAAATGCTGTTGTGGGTAAATAAAATTTAGGTGACTGCATGCAGTCAGGCTTGGGCTAGCCAAGCTGGTTGATTCTGGATGCTTCTGAGAATGCAAATGAAATACTGCTTCATACAATTTGGGACTGCCTCAGGGCTGGGAACACACAGACTTCACGATGCCTTGACTTCCCGTTGTCCTACTTGCGGGAGAGGCACTGACTTGGTATGGCCTCGCCTGCCTTCCTCCAGAATTGTGGCATTTTTTCATGGCTTTGCAAGGACTTGGAAGGACTGTAGCACAAAAATAGTGTTCTTGCTTCAAGATGTTTGTTCCTCCCACGCTTTGGGACGTGTTGCCGGAGAGGTCAGGGGTGTTGCCGTGCAGATGGCTGGCTTGGCGCCTGAGCTCTGCCAGCCGGGAGGCTGAGGACATAAGGGCCCTCCCACTGTACCCCTACAGCGTAAATTCCTGGGTGAACATGAGAGCTGAGCCCTCAATAAGCTTTTTGGTTGCTGTTACTGCTGTAACTGGTACTGCAGTCCCAGACCTGGAATACGCCACTTGTTAGAAACCTGCTTCTAATTCCTAGTTTATTTCTGGCCCTTTGTGTATGTCAATGTTTTCCTCTAGCCTAAACAGCTCCTCTCCCTCCTTAGTCGGAACAGACACTCCCTGATGGCCTGGTGGGGAGCTTCCTTCACCCATCTTTGGCTGCTGGGAGGAACAAGCCAAGCTTTCTACCCTCTTCTCTTTAAAGGGCTCTCTGTGCCCCTGCCTGGACTTGTGTCCCCCCACCATGCCTATCAACCGGTGCTGCTGCTCAGGCCCAACACACAGTCCCATCTATTTTTTAAAGCACAAGTGCCAACTACCTACAGCGCAAGAGGCAATCACACTGATTTACCCTCAGGGAGTGAAGATCTGACCAAGGAAAAACACCACTTCTTCACCATGTTTTGCTGTGTCACCTGCTTTGCTGCACGAAGTCAGTAATCACAGAATGACACAGAATCACAGAATGGGAGGGGTTGGAAGGGACCTTAGGACATCATCCGGTCCAAGCCCCCTGCTAAAGCAGGTTCTCCTAGAGCACGTTACACAGGACATCGTCCAGGTGGGCTTTGAAACTCTCCAGAGAAGGAGACTCCACAACCCCCCTGGGCAGCCTGTTCCAGTGCTCTGTCACCCTCAAGGTAAAGAAGTTTTTCCTCATATTCAGCTGAAACCTCTTTTGTTTCAGTTTGTGCCCGCTTTGCTAAACACAATTGTAGGACAGCCTGCTGGAGGATGCAGGCAGTTTTCTCTTCAGCAACACCCAGGAAAGGTGCACGATAGACCGAATGCTTGCTTGAGGGTTAGCCCACCTGTGTGCCAGCCTTGTGGCTGCACTGCAAAAGGAAAGAGGAGTACTTAGCTGAGGGGGCTAAACATTGCCGTGGCTTCACGGGTGAGCCACTGTGACCCATGGATCTCCTCTCTGGAGACATTTTGGGATGTGAACTATTGGTGGCCATAGGGGAGGAACCCCCAACACAGCTGGGCATTTGCACTTACCTGTTGCTTTAAGCAGTATCATGATCTCTGGGAATCGTGGGCTCCACAGGAGGGCCACTGACATCTTCCTTCCCAAAAAGTCGCAGAAGAGCTGTTCTAGCCTTCAGTCAGGGAAAAGGACCCTGATTAAAATCTTCAGTGGCTTTGATGAACATGTCACCAGCACCCGCCTGTTCTTCTGCAAGAGGAGACACTAAGATCAGCAGCACCCACAAATTGCTCTAAATTTTAACAAATGCAACCAGGCAGTGGTCTAACAGGCACCAGCCTACAGATCGTTTTCAGTGTATCAGCAGTTTAAATAACTCAGAATGCCACAATTAGATCCTATTAAAAACATTAGTTGGATAATTAGGCTGTATTTTAATTAAACATTAATTTATCCAATTTGTTGAACTAATTACAATTCAAACACAGGAAAGTTCAGAACAGTGGATTTAACAGGCCCCTGTGTGATGCTGCATGATTCATTTTTCAAGTCACCTAAGTGTCGGTGGCTCACTGGAGTGACAAAGCAGCAGCCGCTGTCCCAGGAAACTGCTGGGGAAATTCTGTTTATATGCTAAGAGATTCTGCATGGTTTGGGGAAGCAGAACATAAGGCAACATTCCTGAGAGCTGTCATGCATAACAAGAATTGCTTCACAGTCTCAATTTTCCACAATAAAAACTTGTGACTTTGTGTCACTGCTAGACACTTATCCCCTTGCTGCACTCCTCCCCAAATCGTTGAAGGTTGGGGAAGCCGGGGGGCCAAGCTTTCACAACCTGTTCTGCAGTTGCACTGTGCAGCCCAGAGTGGAGTAAATCCCGGTGGGGCGGTTTGCCAGGATGCGCTGTGCGGGGCGGTAAAACAAGCACCCTCCCAGAGGGAGTGTGCCAGAGGGCCACCCAGAGCAGCCCACCGCTCAGGGCACCCTGCTCTGCCAGACTCCCTCCCCACGTACCCACGCACCCTCCTGCCGTCAGCAGAGCCCATGAGTTAGGACAGTTAAAAGCAAAAATTTTGCAGTGTGTGTAGCTCATGCACTTGACTGTTCATTAAAGATCTTCTGTTGTGGTTCTTTAATCAGCAAGCGTGCCTTGCTGCATTGATTGTCTGTCCCATATATACCTAAAATCGCTCACCTGAAGACTCTCCATCTCCTTGTTATTATGGGATTGCAGCATCCCTGCATAGCCGAGAGGGAGTGACACATCACACAGATATTTTGTTGACTTCTTGAGCTTCAGAGCACAAGTTTCAGTGTGGGTAAAAGCAAACAAGCAGAAGACCTGAAACTTAAAGAAAAATGAGGGAAAGGCAGGACAGTCAATAACAACTTCATAGTTAAAAATGAAAAAATAGAAGCATTTTTGGTACATACACCCCCACCACTACATTAGCAGTAGAACAGCCCACATGGTGACACCTACAGCCGCATTTGATCTCCCCGTCACAGATTTCCTCCCTAGCTGTTCAGCTGTTTCCATTTTTTTAAGGGAAGACTGAAGCATGATAACATCTCCTGCTGCTCTCTGAGGCTTTCTGGATATGTGTGTGTTCGTGCGTGCAGATGTGTGCATACATCTGTCCGTCTGTTCTTCTGCTGCACCTGCCTAAGTCTCGGTGGTCTTTGTACGCTTTTGCACAAGAAAAACTTTTGATGCCTTTTCCACCCCAATCTGGAAAGGAGGCAAAGCCAAGTGCAGTTCTTGGCTTGGCATGTAGCTATCCTAATGATACTGTGACTGAGGAAGGAAACCCATCCAAGAGACATGATGGATGCTGCTTTTGGAATGTCAGATTACTTTGTGTGCAAGACTATCAGACACCCTTTATTACCTCAAAGCTAAACAATATTTCTGAAGAACTAGTTGTGGTTTGCTTTTTTCTTTAAAATACGTTTTTACTTTGGAATTTGGGTCTCCATATCCAGGGCCCTCATGGCTCCAGCATGCCAGATGACTGCAGCAGCCTGCCGACTTGGAAGGGAAGAGCAGTGGCTGCGCTCCATGCCAGTGGTGAACCTCTTTGCAGGGCTGTCCAGAAAAAAGGCACTAGTGGTTGACATGAGTGTCTTTATAGAGAAAAAAGCACTAACCACACTGTTCACAGTGGCTACTCTCATATCACCTAACATTAGCATCTCTAAGTTATCACTCAGATAAAAACAATTGCTGACTCACAAGTCATTAAAACAAGGAGAACCATGCTGAGATGGGATGCCTTGAGGGTCCTCAGCATTGGCTCTGAACCATATCACCTCCCAAATGCCAGAGCCTCTGGGCAGCTGCTCTTATCTTCAGTCAGCATAGAACTGAAGGAGCAAGCCCTCGTCCTCAAAGGACAGCCTTTGAGGCCCTCAGAGTTCCCCAAAGGAACCACAGCTAACTCCATGGATGGTACACCCCAGATTTGGTTGTGTGGAGCAACATGTCACAGGTGCAGATGAGCCAGCTCAGGTCTGGAAGCCCAGGTTGCTCAGCCACAAGGCTTTGTGCCTGAACAAGCGTGGCCACCCTTGCTTCTGGCTGCTGGTGGGGAAGGCTGCAAGCCCCTACAGCTCAGGAAGGTGTGGGTTCAGGGGCTGACCCCACAAGTAGACTCCCCAGTGCAAGTCAAACAGGGTGGTCTGTTTGCTGGGTCGGAGCCTCTATGCGCACGCTCAGTCTTGCAGGCAGCCTGCCTGCACATCACATCTCCCATCTGGTTTGGGAAACAAAGCAACCAATGAGTTTCAGCCTACAGCATCTTTTCCAAGGAATTATTTTCACTTGTTCAGTCCAAACTTAAAACAAAACACCACCACACACACTATTTGTAAGACAAAACCGTACCTGAGCCAAGGTTTGAGGACTCACACAAAACTTCCAGTGGGTACTCCTACCAGGCAGCCCCAGGGCAGGGCTTCTTGAGGCACCACCTTGGTTAGTGACTACAGCTCAGGAGAAGCAAAGCTGCTGTGGGGACAATCTGACTTTGGTTAAGTTGCAAAGAACTAAACCCATTGTTCAAATTGAGGTAATTTAAGAGATATAATTTTTAACTGTTATTCCTGGAGGGAGCAGGGACAAGAGGGGGAACAGTTCGTTACCATCTTCCCATTTAGCAAGTTTTGGGGTTGGAAGCGTTGGGATATCTGCTGATACTAATTTCTGCGATTAAGTAACTGTGGGCCATAGTTCAAGTGTGGGAAGAGAAATGAAAGTTATCCTCATCCTTATCCTTATTTTTTGTTGTTTTGTTTTTCAGTCAGGACATATTTTTCACTCAGGAAAGATTTTAATTGGGGACAGATGAAAGAAAGAGAGGGCATGTTCATTTATTTATTTTCTGATAGACCATGAAAAAAAATTAAGAGTGATTAAACCAACAAACTTTCTTTAATAAATTAATAGCAGCATCACAAAACCCTGATGTGAATGACCCAAAGGAAGTTGGGTAAGTGACAGTATTTAACCATTCACAAAAACGTAATCACCCACTGGCCAGGAGAGAACTCAGGCGCTGTAAGGCAGTCCCCTTGTCTGTTTATCTAAACAAGTGACATACATCTGTACGGGTCCAGCTGAGTCGCAACGCTTGACATATTTACAGTTCTGGTGCTGAGTTTTTTAAAAACATTTATAAAAATTCTGTAAATTCTCTGTTCAATTCCCATTATTTACATCCAAATATAGTAGGTTCCCTTTTTGCCCATACAACAGAACCGGCAAGGATAAGACATGAAGGCTCCTATGCAAAGACAATGCCTGTGTGTGGACTTGCACCAAGCTTGAGGATGCTGTGGAAAATGAACTATTCACACATGACCTATTCACACATGTGCTAGAAGCTACTGTAATTCAACTTATTGCTAAATGCTTTCAAAGTCTGTGGTTGGCTTTTAAATATATATATATATATATGTATATATATATATATACACACTCATACATATATATATACACACACACATACATGTTTGGAAAAGATGTGCTATGAATTCACCCAAGGAAAAAAAAGAACTTAAAAACCAACGTGATCCTTCTGACTTTTCTGTACTGTTTGAAATGGTCAAATCTGACTCAGAGCAAAGGGCAGTCACTGAAGGCACAAGTTTGTGTCTCTGGCCAGTCCTTTTCCTACTGGTTACCAGACTTTTTGGAAAGGTATTCCCAAGCTTTCACACCTGTGGCACTGTCAGCAGGCTGGTACACAGTGCGTCTCCGCTGCCTTCTGCAAGCAGTAAGCTACACCCCACACTGAGATACCCTGCCTGCCTGCCTGTCTGGAAGTACTACGGATTTTTCCCAGGAGGGAATGAAGGAGAAGAGAGGACATCGACTTCAATGCATCAAGCTGGGAGCAACCCAGCAGCAGATGTAACCCAGATGTTGTGTTTCGGTAGTGGCCTCAGCGAGGTTGTTGCTGTACGCAGCAATGCAGCAGCACAATGTTACGCTAAAGCACTAGCAGAATTTTCTATTTCTTCTACAAGTTAATTTTGATAGGATGAACATGACAAGCTTACAGTACAAGCAGTTTATGTTAGTAAAATGCAATTTATCCATGCCTGGTGTAAGCTTTTCTGTTCTGAGGATTTTTGTAGCCAGAGGCTGCCAGTGATGCTAAACACATCCATGTTAGATGGGCGCTGCAGCATTTGTGTGTTAGTTAATGAAGATGTAAAAAGCTTATGGGTGATATCTGGCATTAGACAATACTCTACACAAGGAAAATTGCAGGAGAGGCATCACCCCAGAGGCACAGTGCCAGAAAGACACAATGCCTTGGAGGGTTTGTCTACACAGGAACACAGAGGAAAATGAATTCAAATTATACATGGTGTGAATTAAAAGCAGATTACTTAAAAACTGCTTTAAATCCCAATGTGGATGCTTTCATTAAGATGTAAGTGGTGTTAATATGATATACTATAATTTACTTTGGGAGTGGAATGGAATAAATCAAATTTAAAACTTAATCCGGATTAATCATCCATGTAGACTACCTCCAGGTTGGCTTCCTTCCTGTCCCTGGTCACGTCACCAGCAAATTAGTCCAGTCACATACTCTGTCCAGCTCTGCCCACCCCCTCCTGAGACAGAAAAAACAAGCAGGGACCCTCGTTTATGCCTCTCTCCTGAGCATCCCCCGGGGAAGCATAACCTGCACCTCACAGCCTGACCCCAACCAGCACCACACACACAGCAGCTTCTGATCTACACCCAAAGCAGCATTTTGTCACCGGCACTGCAAGTCCCAGGATGTTGAAAAAATAAAAGCAAATGCTACACAAGCTAAGGAATAAATAGATGTGAGGACTGAGAAGACAAGAGCTCTTACAAAACCAGAGCGCTCTTCTCCAGGTCAACCCTGATCATCCAAGCAATCTGTGAAGGCAGTGCCATCCACACTGAGCAGAGTTTACTCCATCCCAGAGCTGGTGATCATCTGTAAGACCAAAGGAGGGCTTTTTTTTAAATCTGAGGCACTCCATTTATGAAATGATTGAAGCAGATAACTGGGGTTTGCTCTGGTTTTTGTGCTTCTTCTCCAAGTGTGCAAGTGATCCCTGCCAGGATTGCAAAACCACACCAGAACTGCATTCCCCACCTTCCTTAGGGAAACCGGAGCCTCCTGGGGAATGGAAAGAAAACTGCAGGGTTGGAGAGGGAGCCAAAATTTAACAGAGGTCCCTTGAAGTGCAAGATTGCCCCAGTATGGCAGGAAGCCACTACCCACAACAGGATGTGTCTGGCCAGGTGCCTGCACAGCCTCTATGCTTTCATGGTGTCTGTCTGCCAGGTTTCTGTACAGTCGTTCCATGGCACAAATAGGGGTGAGGATTTAAAGTATATATTTACTGTCAACTTGAAAAAGAAAGTTATACTGACCAAGTCTAATAGCATGTATTTGATATATAACTATTAACGTGCCATTCTGGACTCTAGCAAATGCCACCTGAGATAAATATTCAGCATTTTTGTTCATGCACTGGAAGAAGAATTCAAACATTTTGTCCATGACATATGCAAAGTAACTAATAGTTCTGATCTAGTATTAACAGTAAATATAGAACCTTAAACTTCACTGCAGTATATTAATATATATGATTTTAAGTACTGGACTGGAAAGACAACTCTTTTTTTTCTTTAAAAAAAAGAAAAAGCTTTGTTCAGAATGCAGTATTTACACTGTCCTTTGACCAACACTTACATTTTTACACAATATATTTTGGCTACAGATACACTGTAGCAAAATGCTGTGTGAGCCACCCTTACACACAGCTCACTCTTTCGCTTACAACATTACAGCTGTTTATGGAGAGCTCTGAAGTCCCCGGTTGCATTTCAAGGCCCTCCTCAACTTCATCTAGTTCCATGCTATTGAATTCATTGCCATTTCGATAACTAGTTAAAGTCAGATCTTTCCCATATAAAGCTGTTGAAGCAACATTCAGACATTGATTCTGCCGCAGCGCTGATTTTTTACTCGTCTTGTATTGGCAACGGATGTAATTGGAAAAAGCCCTGCGGTACGTTTTATTGAAGAGTGTGTATACGAGGGGGTTAATCCCAGAGCAGACATACCCCACCCAAACAAACACATCAAGCAGTTCACTCAAGAGGTCTTTATCGCAGGCTTCCTTGCAAAGGACAGACATGACGTTGGTGATGAAAAATGGGCACCACATGATGAGGAACAAAAAGAATACGATGCCCAGGACCTTGGAGGCTCTTCGCTCGTTGTTGATGGACTGCATAGTTCCTTTCCGAAAAAGCACTGCCTCCTTATTTACCGGAGAGTTCAAGTGAGAGGCCCCCTCATGATTGTGAAGCATGGAAACATTCTCTGTGTTGTTTTCCTTCTTGAGGCAGTTTACGCTGCTCCTCCTCTGCTTGGGCACCTCTCCGCACATGAACACTGTGGCCTGTCTCTGCAGCACCTGGACTGTCAGGCAATACGTGATCACCATGATGATAAGAGGGATGAAGAACGCCATAAAGGATCCAATGAGGACAAAGTTCTCATCATTGAGGACACAGGTCCCATTTACGAACACCCTGGAGTCGTCCTGCAAACCAATGACCGGAATGGGCGTAGATATCCCTAGAAGAACAAGACCAAAAAAGAGATGGTTACCTGGAGGCATGGGGCTCCAAAGAGGCAGCAGAGGTGATGCAGGTCCTGCACACACACAGCCCGCTGCCTAAAGCTGTTGGAAAGAGAAGTTATGGCTCCCAGATGGAAGGGAAAACCTTGTGTAACAGCCCTCCTGGGAGCACAACTCCAGGGCATGAACACCCTCTGCTGGGAACAACTGCAGCTTTGCTGTGCTTCACAGCTGACACAGCAAATGCAGCGTAACTCCTTTATCAAGTTCTTTTTCTAGCATTAATTGCTATTTTGGGTGTAGAAAAGCGGTCGTTACCCTGCTCTGTTCCACCTGGCTGCTCCATGCCTGCCACTTTGGGGGAGGGGTTTGAAATCACTGACATAGGTTAGATAGTAGCAAAATTTGAAGAGGAAAATTATCAAAATGCAAAAGAATTATGGCTATGAAGATTTATAAGCAAGTTTCTTAAAGACATTAAAATAATCCTGATAGCAAAATGGCCACTTTTGCCATGGCATCATGGACACGTGGAAGAAAAGCTCCTGGCTTCCCAGGTCCTTATCGATTATCTCTGTCGAAGCAGACAGTGGTCTCTGCAAGCTCTGCCTTCCCGGGCATTTCATCCACAAGCAGTGTGAACCTGAGAAGTACCACAGAGACAGTCTTGCTTGAATTTTTAGAGAAGGCAGTTACATAGTCAAATGAAAAGGCTGCATCATGCATCTGCCTGATTCCTATCCCTCTGTCTTGAATACAGGGCTAAAAACTGGAACAACAGACAAAGTAAGAGTGGAAAAGGTGTAACTAAAATGGTAGTCAGGTTGACATGATGGTCTGAAATCAGAACCCCAGCCACAAACACTCTGGCTGAAAGGAAGGAAACTTTAAATGATTCAATTATAGTAATATCTCAAGCACAGCTCCCAGCTACTCCTAAGCAGACTAATAAGCCTCAGGAATCACTGCACTTGCCAAGGCATTTTCTCTTGTATCCTGGTTACAGTCATGGACTTAAGGGCAGACAAGTGAGATTAAGAACATTTTGGATCCCTTTTCCACTTCAGCATCGCCCAGCACAGCTTGTTTGTCCAGGATTTCAGGACATCAGTCCTGTCTGGAGCAGAAGCAGGAGTCCTGCCTGGAAGGTCTCCACAGATGGCCTTGTGTCCATGCTGTTGGCACATGGACAGAGCAGGCAGCACGTCAAGCCCGGAGCACGACTGTCCAGGGCTGCACATAGTCACCTGTACCCACGGCTAGCTGCTGGCTTGTCCCTTGCGGAGTGAATGAAAGAGTGAAAGTATTTTGAATAGCTCTAATTCAGATGCATTCACTTAATGTCCTCCAACACTGTTTTCCTCTAAGGAATATATATTTGTATACCTGCTCTGTTCTACCTTGTGAAAGTCATCAGCAATTTACTGTGTGGACAGAAAGAAGAGGGAATACAGGACTCATACCAGAGTTCTGGATTTCACTCAAATATTTTTGATGCATACTGAAATCCAAACTTTGTCCCTTGATCTGTGGAGCTCAGTCCCAGACTGGGACAGACCCGAAACCTTCCAAAGAAATCTGTCTAGACACAGCCAAAACCAACAAAAGCAACAACGTATTTTGGAATACCGCAACCTATGTGTATGTAAAAACATGGAAAAGACATGGTGGGCCAGATCTAGTCAGGCCATCATGGGTTCATCTAGCCCTGTCTCTTTTCTTTGGCAGGTACCAGAAGTCTAGAGCCATGGTACAAGATGGGGCAGCTGTCAGCATTATAGGTTAGAAAATTCCACAGCTAGAAGTTGCATCCACACCTTGGTTTTAAAATAACCTTTGAGAGATCTATCTTCCATGAATTCTTGATCTCATAACTCCCCAATACTCACTGACATCCAGTTCCACAACCTATCTGTTTGTCATGTGAACAAAGTATTTCTTGATCATTTTAAATTTGCTGCCTGATAATTTCCTTTGACTCCCCTCAGTTTCTCTACTGGGAGAAACAGTGGATAATCACTGTCTGGACACCTTTTCCACCTTCTCCAAGATTTTATAGCCCTTTATCATCCCTACTGTCTGATATATCTTTTGGAACTGAAGAATGCTATTCTATCTACTCTCTCCTCATGCCAAACTCATTTTATGCCTTTGATTATCTTTCTCAATTTCTTTTCAAATTCCTCTCTGGCCTTTTCAAGAAAGGAAAAAACCCCTGCACATCCCAGCAGTTCAAGAGCAGCAGAATGTCTTTTGTTCTCCGCTTCCTACCCTCTGGCCCCTGGCTGTCAGCGAGCACTCGCTCCACAGACATGTCTGTGGGGCTGGCCATGTCCGTCCTTAGCTCCTTCACTTGAGAAATAACCAATGCTGAGGCCACTGTTGTGTCTGAGTTGCTTTTTTTAGGTTTCTGTGAACAGCACAGGTCCTAGAACTAATCCTGTGGGACTTACTTTCTAAACAGAGAGAGAGTAGCACGCTAAAGAGATTAATCAGGGTATTTTTCCTATTCCAGCTAAGTGTTTTCCAAGATTCTTGAGAATACATCTGCAATTTGTCATTACCATAAAATTACCATTTGCCAGTAACCTAGTGAAGGAATTTCTTTTGAAAAGTAATGATTATAAATGCCTTCTGTGATTGTAGCATGCGTTTCCTTAGCCCAAGTGATTCCAGGATTTGGT
>NW_009259323.1:880080-908860 GCF_000687185.1 Egretta garzetta
TTCCCTCTACATGCTAATGCTTATCAGTTTACCTCTCTGACATGTTAACCCCTGTTACCTTGCCTGTGCCAAATCCCTGTGACTGCAATAACCTTCATCCCATCAAGCTGTTGACTCTTTATCATTAAAGATATCTTTCTAATGCCTTGGCTCCATCAAACAACAGACATTCGGGGAGTGGTGGGAGGTGGACAGACCAGTCTTTACAGAAAGAAGAAATCTGAATTAGATCAATGGCATTACACTGGGATTACATTTCATGGATAATTTTATGCTTTAGAGCCTTCTATAACACATACCCTTTGAAATACAACTCCAAAATGAATAAAGGTTCATTCATGAAGTAGTCATCATTGAATTTAGTGTTATTGCTTTAGCCAAGGGAAATTGAGAGGAGGTTTTGGGGTATCTTCATGGTCACACACATAAAGTACATTTGGGAAGAATAACCTGGTTCAGCACTGACGACAGGGAATAAGGACGTAGCTGCTGTAACGGAAAAGCGTCCTTCACCTCTCTCATAACAAAGTGGGATTTCAGACTGAAAAAGCATGGAAAGGACAGAGCACCAGGTCTTTGCTCTTTCCTCCAATCCAGGAAAATCCCATCATTAGCAGCAGTAGGAAGAAAGATGCCCTCTGAGGAGCTGCCAACACACATTCATTCGGCTGCCAGCTAGCCTACAGCACTGCCGAACAGCAGCATTACCCTCATCTCAAATGCTTTCTTCTGCTTTACACTTCTCCTTTGTAACTCATTCTTTAATATGAGATTTATCACTGATCCACCCCAAAATCCAGCCCTAGAGGGAACAAAGTCTGTTACACAACCTGAGCAACAGGGACTAACTCTACACCACCCTCGTAGTGAGAAGTGAAGGTCTCAGACAACCCAGAGGGGCTGCAAAATTGCTACTGCCACAATCCCAAATGCACAAATACCTGCTTTCAGACACAGCTTACACCCTGGCCCTGACTTCAGTAAGGTTATCCTGATCAGTACATGCCGTTCTTGCTGCTAAGCATTCCCATGTCGCCTGAACACAGGTAAACACGAATGCCTGCCATATTTGAGCTCAGCTGTTTGAACAAGCACAGAGAAGCATTCAAACTCCACTTGACTCAAGCAATCCACAGCGCTAACACTGCGGTTGTAGGTGTTCATAATTTAAGAACTCAGGTCAGCTGGTCAGAGAAAGCCAAACTCACTACACCGGTGCAAGGACGGTCAGTGCCAAATCAGGCAAGACACTCCAAAGCCTACTGCTGCCCAGCCTTACTGCTGGTCAGCTCTTCAAGTCCCCGTGCAGGGCGTTCTGTGAGCTTTTGCCTGGCGCCCGAGCTGACACACTCTTCATCAAAAAACATCAGGCTGATTTAGTGAGCTGAGGTCTCCAGCCTTGGAAAAATTTTCCAATTGTGTCAAATAACTCTTTCTAACTGGGGTGGCAGCAAAGTCACAAAGAGAGGGGGCCTCGTTCCAAAAATGTGCAAAGTAAAAGCTTGCAAACTGATTGCATATCACACTTTGTCCTTCAGAGCAAACTTCTTCCTCTTGCTTGATATTTGAGCTGTGCCTAGGGTAACTGGTTTTGCCCCAGTAAGAAAAGACAACCAACCACCACCATCCAGCAAGCCATGAATCAGGTCGCCGCTAGACTCAACACTGGCAGCCCCGTGCACCCTTCTGCCAGGCAGCAGCTTGAGCCCTTTTCACCACAGCAGTTCACAAGGGAAGAGATGAATGTGATTTTTTTCTCTTCCCCGCTCCTATAGCCTCTGTATGACAGACCCATGGGAAGCAAGACAGAGGGACATCCTCTGGATTACAAATCCAATTACAGTTGTCCTAACTGCTTCTTGTAGCTTTAAAGATGTTCTTAAACCAGCAGAATGGTTCACCAAATGGGGCTGAGATGATGCTGTGGACACAGAGTAACAGATGGTCTTCACAGATTCTCAATTAATAAAACAAAACCCAAATGGCTACAAATACAGCTTTGGAAACATTTACTAGCTTGCTCCAGAGAAAAAGCCAACTACAAAGTCCAAACTGACATTCATAGAATTTAGACTTAAATGAAAAAAATAATGTTTTTGTGTTTAGTGTCTTGTTTTCTTCTGTGAAAGCCCATGAGACTGATAAAGATTACTGGAAAAATGGAGCCTTTGATGATTATTTCCACTAAGAAAGGAAGTAATTTCCATTCTTTCTCACAACATTCTTATACAAGAAGATATTTCATTTCCTCCAGGGACAACAACCTCACTAAAGAAAACAGAGGCCTGCATATGGGTTGACTATGACTTTTCATTTATGGGATTCTCAGGGCTCAACACAAGAGGGGTCACATTTTGCTGGAGGTACCTGGGCTTGGGAATGCCAGGGATCACCTCTCCTGGTGCCAGCACTGGATTCAAAGTCTGCTGTGGTCCATGGCAAGGACTCTGCTGATGCACATGGGCTTTGGACCTCACTACCACCCTCCTGGCATTTACACACAATTGAAAAAAAAAAAACAAAGCAGAGAGAAAGAGCTGTGTGCCAAACAAGCTTATGGCTGCCACAAAAGCAGTCCATGCTGCAACACCAAGAACACTACTGTCCGTGCATGGTAAACACTGAGTGTTTAAATCTGTATCTTTAACCTCATATTTGTTATTATACAAAATAAACATGGGTTACAACTTTAAGAGACATTCGCCTGAATGTTAGCAGCTGCTGTAACTATGCATTAGCATTGAAGTCTGTTAGATGAAATAGGAACTGACTCCCCTAACCTTCTCAAAAGAGAGAAAACTAAAACAAATCTGCTTGGTTTCTTAAGAGTTTCACAAAGTGCCTGCACGTTTCTCTAATAATAACTAACATACAGCGAGAAGTAAACCCCGACAGACAGCAGCCTCCTGACTTGCACTGCGAAAGAAGAAGCACCACTTTCAGGAAGCAAAGCTCTTCAGAGGCAAATTGAGGAACATGGGCTTTTGAAGTGTTCAAACACACAAATATTCCATATATTCCCCATATATCAGCAGACTAATTGCAGTGCATTTCATGTGCTAATACAGCAACAATGCACCTTCAGGACTGGATTAGGTGTAGTTTTATCTAACTGTTCTAATAAAACAACAGTGCCAGCCTTGCATTGGTTTAAAGTCAAAGATAAAAGTGGGCTGAAATTTGAAGGATCACCCTGCCCACAACCAGCACAACTGCAAACGGAGGAATGCAGTTACTGACTGGGCCTGAATAAACTGCTGACCTTTACTTAAACCTTGCAAGAGCACTGAACAACCTATGCCCAGATGGAAAACCAGCAAACGCCAGTAAAAGGCAGAAGAAATAAATTATTTTCCCACCTGCCTTTCTATTTTGCTAAATTACTTCTCTTAGTTTGCTCAGCCATGTGTTCCAAGTGGTGCGCTTGAACAAAGGGGGCTGGGGCTTCTGCTCACAGCATGACTGCTACCGGGGCTGGGCTTCCCCAAGAAGTCCAACAGTGATGCCTGACCTGGCGCCCAGTAGCAGTAACCTCAAACAGGAGAACCGGCATCTCCATTGCCTCTGGGGATGGATGTGGTGTGATGATCAATCCATCTTCTGTGCAAAACACTTCACAGACGATCACCATCTGCTTCTGTCCCAGGCAAAACACTTCACTGACATCTGATGACAAAATCAAACCAATCCAGGCACCCATGCCTGAAATCCCAAGGTTGTTCCCTTGCTATGGACCCAGCGTGTTATCAGCTGCTATGATCTTCCTCACCCTGTTAACTCTTGCTGATGTGCTAGGGAGATCAATGCCCCTTCTTGGGAATCAGGGTACAAATGCTCAGGCAAAAGTGTGTCTTTTAATATCAGCGGTGCCACTCCAAGCACGATCCTCAAACCGAGTATCATTTCCCACTGGGATTATCCCCAGTGAGATAGGGGAAGGCTTAACTGATACCTGGAGGCTCTTTATTATTTACATTATTAGGACATTATTAGGGCAGCTTGCATGCACGGGACTACTCAGCCCATGTGAGAGAGGAACACTCAAGGGCAGAGGCAAAAAGTTGTTAGACATAAGATCACTTTATCTGAAACCTATTGAACCTTGCAGCACACAACTTTCATCCTTCTATAAATAGATCTCAACAAAATAATGAAGTAGTATGAAAGTTAAGTGGGGATATAAAACTCCTTTTAAAAGTTGAATGGTTTATTATATATACAAACTACAGATATCTACCTGAAATCAAAATTATAATATCATTAGTGAGTCAGAGAGAAGATGAAAAAGTCCAATTTTAATGCAACACATATCATGGTATTACCATAATTCAAGAGCGCATTTCCTTTTTTTGTTACTTATTCTGTTTTCAAACAAACAAACAAACAAGATGTGGGGTCTGCTTATGGCACTGATACAAAGAGCAGAATTTAAAGGCTGGCCTTATCTCCATCACTTATCAAGTAAGTTGAATTTACAGTGTTAACTAAGGATGTAAAACTGTGAACTGGGAAATGGATAGCGTGTGTAATTTTGGTGCTCTCTAGTAAATGATCAAACCTTGAACTTTCTGGGAAGCAGAGGAAAAGCCCTTTAGTGCTAGCAGGCACACAGCTGGGCCACGAGGAGCTTCAGAATGAAACAGTTTCACTTATTTCCGGATCAGAAGCGATGTGTGTGCACCCTTCCACATCACTGAAATTCTTTCATTCACGTTTCCAAAGTGATATTTCTTTTATTACCCAGTTAACACCTTCTCCCGTATTACAGAGAGTGTTTGACCAGCTCCTCATCACTCCTGCTGAGACCTGCATGGGGATCTCCTCTTTTGGCCAGGGTGGCCCAAGGCCACCTTCCTCGGAGCAGGATACAGGGAGTCCGGTGAGATGGTTAAATTCACGTTACTAGTGAAAACCTTTGCACTTGCAACTGTGCAAAGTCTGAAGTCTTGAAACAACATCAAGATTCTGCCAGCAAGCTCAAATCTATGATTTATTTTCACTTTCAATTGTGTGGATATTTCTGTTGCCTACATTTCTATTTTCAGCCTCAGCCCAGTGCTATCACAAAACTCATTTTTGCAAGCCAAGCACTTCACAGCACCCACTTTTTCTCTGACTGAACACAAAAAGTCTTGCTCAGGTTACATTTGCTAAAACACGGGACAACTGGCTGTGATGTACTTTAATCTGGAACAAAGAGGGCTTTGGAAAAGACCCATTCATAAAGCGATTGTCAACAGACAGGAGGATTCTGTTATGTTCCCCTGCTTAAAAACCTAATCATAGGTTTAGGCTTGTGCAACCTGCCAAATTCATAGCTCAATGAGCAAAGAACCTCTATTATATATTTTGCCGTCGGCATTAACATTTCAGGAAAATGGAATGCAAAAGCTACTAAATTAAGATAAATTACATGCTTTTTACTTCCTATTTTAAATTCTGATTCAGGAACTGAATTCAGGGTTCTTTACATGGGATGCATTTAAAAATTTCTTCAGTCCAACTGAAGCAGGATTTTGGAAATGCAAACTGACCAGCCTGCACTTAAGTGCTGCTTTGAATTTGATACTTAATCACATACAGAAATGCACAAATTCTTTTGTGATACTTAATAGAGAAGGGAGGGTGAATTTACTTAGCCTGTTTCATCCTCTTGAAAATGTCATGGGATTTCATCAGGCAAGTGACAAGTAAGAGCCAGAAGACAGCAACAATATACTTTGGGTGAGTTCTTCTCTTTCATTCCATGTTCAGTTTATTCCTGTGGCTGGCGCATTTCTAAATTCATTTATGAAGTAGAAATGGTTACGCTAAAATAAGCTAGATACATACCAAGAGTACTTTTCTTTCTCCATTTAATGCAACCTTCTGGAGAAAACTCAAGTGAATGGGCAAGCCCTGTTGCATGCACTGGGGAGGGTGGAAATCCAACAGCAATTCAGCGCCCTGAACAGACTCTCTGGGGAGTATCAATTCTGTCTCTGCCTTGACAAAAAGAATGCAAGCAAAGACTCCCCTGGGCCAGCTGTATCTGCATCAAAGAGAACAAACAAAACGTAAACAAGGCCCAGACCTGCTGTACGCCCTCTCAGCTACAACCCCAGCAAAGGGGGGCACGCAGCCCAGCTGTAAGGCACCTCCCTCCCCAGCCTGCGGGGAGACGCTGCCCAGTCCCCCAAAGCACCGCGTGCTGCAGACATCCGGCTGAGCGGCAGCCGCAGCTTCTTCCTAAAGACTTTTGGATGCTGGGGAATAAACACAGCACCCATTGCCTTACTGAGCGCTGACGAGCCATGTGCCTGCAAAAGAAAAGTGCCATTCCATCTCCTTTCCAAGCTGCTTTTTTTTAATGTTCATTATTTCATCTGTTTCACATCCTATTATAAATGCAGACTTGTTAAACGTCACCTGAGAAAGCTGGGCAGGGGTGAGGTGTTTGCACTCTACAGCAGCACAAAGTCACCTTGCCTATCCCAGCTCAGGTACTTTTGTCCTTGGAGGACAGTAGAGTCCATAATGTTCCTATTTTCCATCTTATGAGCCTGTTGCCCACCCAGTAACTCCAGGATGAGGTAGGTTTGTGAGTGTCTTTACATCTAGTTGGTCAGGCCCCAGATTTGCTTACTAGCCTGCTTACTCAGTGAACCGTGCACAAAGTACTCATTGCCTTTCTTTATTCCTTGGGCCCATAGTCCGAACCACCACATAGCCCTCAAGGTGCTTGTGCAGGCAGCCACATTCAGCACTAACCAAAATTTCTAAGGATATATCTGCAATGTGTAAGGCAGTACAAGCAAAAATCTACAAGTTAGCTCCAGAAATGGAAGCAGAACAGTCTTATTGCCCAGATTTTGCAATGTGCTACTCAATGCTGCTGACAGATTCATAGGGCTCTGCTGGGGGCTTCACCGGCTGCTCCCTCTGCGTTCTGGTGCAGCACAGGGCACAGATTCTGCACCAGCTCCCAACTGCCTGGGCAAAATGAGCCCAAGCATCCCGCATGTGAAGTTGTTCGCACGTGACTGCTTATGCACTGAATTCAGCAGCTCTTGTTCCTATGCCAAACAGGCAGCACAGAGAGTTTAAAATGATAATTAAAAAATATCTTAAATGAATTGATTAAACCAAATCCAATTTCACTGTGGACTGTATTACCTAGAGAACCGTACCAGGCCTGTGGCAAAATAAAATTTGTTTCTAACAGATATTCTTGCTATATTCATGAAGAGAGAAGGTATATTTCCCCTATTTTTTTTTTGCTTTTTTCAATAGCCTTTTTCAATAGCAAGCTTCTTCAAAAGTGGCCCCTGCAGCACCCAGACATCCAGTATCACATTGCACTTCTAAAGCAGGCAAAACCCAAGAGAAGTTCAAGCACCTGGAACATGCTTTTCCTTGCAGCACAGCACTGACAGTGACAACCGCTTTATAAAAGAAAAGTTAAATGTTAAATCTTTGCAAGACTGCAAATAAAAATTCAAGCAAAAAAGGCAATACAACAGATGGAAGTGGTCGTACAATTCTTCTGACCTTGCGCCAAATGTCTATGTTATAAATCACATTGGAAGAATTCCCCCCAAAAGGTTTTTCTTCACATAATCCCTGATATTACAGAGTCATCTTGCTACCAGTTTTCCTTTTCTTCCTTGTTTTACTGCTACTTTATTTATCACTTTTTATCAAAGTGATATAAAAGTGTCTTCTTTTATGTCTGCTCCTCATTTGCTATGCCTTCAGACTTGCTAGCTCAGTACTAGCAGCAGTCCGACCGTGGCAGAGTACAGTACAGGCTATAAAGCCTGCGCGGGAGCCGTAAATACCTTGCTGTTAGCCTGCCTTCAATTCTGCGCTGCTTCACTTAGACCGCTACTAGAATTTAAGCGAGTTTAACTGCAGCAACTGCAGTGTAGACATGCCATTTGTACTGGCTGGGTTTTCCTTCCAGAGTCTTTGCTAATGCTATTTTCTACTTTGTTTACACAGCGGTTTTATAGTACCATTTGTCTGTGTTACCGTCACTATTGGAATATTGATATGTACACAGCAAAATGCTTCAGCATTGGAACTGGTGGTATTCTGAAAAATGACTACTTCTTTTGGTCACTGACCAACTGCAACGAAAGACTTCTATTTCCCAGTAATCATTTATTATAGTCAGGCATGCAGGCCAGGTAAATTAATTTGAGTATCCTCTTAAAAATCCTAAATGAAAATTGGAGTAACACTATTATTCATTAAGACACACTTAAGATCGTGAGCCGCATTGCTTACCTATGGATATGGTCCAAACTGCAGCAATTTTCATAATAGCCTTGGTGCGGGAATTGAAGCGGCTGTGCTCAATGGGATTGCGTATTGCTACATACCGATCAAGAGAGATGGCACAGAGATGCATAATAGATGCAGTTGAAAAGAGCACATCTAGGGAAATCCACATAGGGCACAACTGTTTAGGCAAAGGCCAAGCATAATCTGAAACATAGAGAGAAAAGAAATGAAAGGAAAAAAGAAAAGGAAATAATTTGGGAAGCTAGGCCATAATTTCTGAGAAACTCTTGGGATACTTTAAGTCTATGATACCAGTAAGGGGCACATGCATGAGGGGTGGACAAAGAAACCTCTCGGGGGGCCTCTCTACGGGCAGTTCCTGGCTCCAGACACTCCATAAACCTGTAGCCAGTTCCCACACATCTGTTTTCCATGACCAGTAGCTGAAGGCAAAGGAACATAAATTTGACAGTGCCTCCCAGTGACCATTCTAGCTCTGTTCCTCTCTCTTAACTTTTCCCTAATATCTTAAAAAAATCAGATATTACATTCATTTATAATTGCCTCATCACATTCTTTTCATGGCTTGCATAGCGCTGTGTGGCATTACCTTCACCCAGATCCTTTCTAAAGCTCCCTGGGTACGTACCTCCCAGTTTCTGTCTGCTGAGGAGGAAGGTAGCAGGCAGTTTTTCTATGCAGTCTAACAACCAGCTAAATGACACCACTTCACCTTAAATATTCTCCTCAGGCAGTGTGCCTTAATAACAGAGGAATATTTGCCTCCTCACAGAGCAGCTGGGTTGAGTGGCTGAAATATGAAAACTGTTGTGAGGGTAGACAGAGCTGAGTATGATTCTTCACAGAAACACGTATGCCAGCATACTGAACAGGCTGGATAGCTACATCTGACAGCAGCTGGCACGCAGCTAATTTGGGTGCCTGCATGTATTAATCAGTTTACTCAGTGCTGAAGTACAGCTTGAGAATAGAAGTGACCCAGAAAGATCCTCAAGGGGCACTGGTATTTAAATTAAAGCTCAGAGAAAATTGATTTGTGAATGATACTCCCATGTTAATGCCCAGAATGGATTACATGAGATCAATAACATGTCCTGCCAAGCTCTGGGCTTCTAACACACTTATCAAAACAAATCAACAGTATCTACAGCAGCTGAAAACATGAGAGACTTCATAATAGTTGAATAATGATATATTCTCGTGTCTTCAGTCAGAACACGGATATCTAAAGCAATCTTGAAGTTTACCCCAAGGATCAGAAACATCACTCTGCAGAATCAACGTTATATTAAGAACAATGCAGCTCCATCCTACTGATCTCAAATGGAAAGGGAGAAACGTTAGTCTCAGAAAGCATATTTTGAAACAAATTACCCAGCCAAGAGAGACCCAGCATACCTTACGTGCAGAAACCCGAGATGAACTGAACCAGAGCAAAGTCTTATGAATTCTCCCAGCGAAGCCCAGGAACCCTTCACAAAGAGCACGGGCAGAATGAGATGGACACATCAGCTCATTTTACCAGTGGGAAACCCACAGAAGAAGTGCTAACTCACGCATGACACACACACAAGACCTCATCTCTGGGGAGATAAACCATTTATTTTAGCAAGTTCGTACCACCCCTACTAGATGGACTGTAAGTGGACTGAAATCCAAAGCAGCAAGTATTTAAGAGGTCCTTATCAAAGGGAACTAAGTAAAGTGCTTTGTGGCTGGAGCATCTTTACTTTAAAAGGCACCTCTGCTGTACAAATGAATTGAACATGTTTAAGTTATGACTGCCCCTTTATGAAGCTACAATCAATTTCTGCACCTCCTGCTCTCGTTCACATTTTACAGTAGCTTAGGACATCGTTGCCATCAACCTGCAATTGAGCTCAGAGCTCCAGCTAAGCACACCTCTGATTTGCTGGGTCTTTAATGATGCCTCAGTGAATGCTCCAGGGAAGAACAAGTCTGATCCCCTTCAAGTGGTACCTGTGCTCCCTGTACAGCCCCAGGCTTTTGCTGCCAGCCTAAGCTAAAGCACATTCAGTCACTCTTTATCCCTTGTTATTTCTCTCTCTGAGTTGCTAGAGCCAGCTTCCAGCTTTCTGATAGAGGCTGGAATGAGCTATGAGCACAAGACCTGGAGAAAAGCACTGGGGAGTGTGCCCCGATGGATGAAGCGGTCCCTGTGAGGATGCATGGGGCGATCGTGACTGCAGCAGCCTCTGCCCAGAGGGATGGTGGTGGTGATGGTGATGGCTGCTCCCCCCACCAGGCAGACGGCCAGGAAATCTCCAGTGTCTCCAGAAAGGGACGCCAGGCCTCCAGGCTCCCTGTGCGTGGGAACATCTCTGATCTGATCTATGGTGCTGCGGTGGATACAATCTGATTCTTGACATTTCCTACACCTGGAAGAGGTTTCTACAGCAACCACCTTTTCAGCATTATTGAATGATGAATAGTCTCTCTTACTTTTTCCTCTGAGCTACTTGAACACTTCCCATGACTGCTTCCCCCTGGAACTTCTGCTATTGATGTGAACTAGGCAATGGCATTACAACCGAAAAATTAACAAAAGCAAAAGTGACAGTAAACGTTCATACCCACGGTGTGAGGTTAGTAGATGTCGCCTGCTGTCAGCCCCGGCACTGCAGGAACTACAGCCACCAACAGATCAAAGTAACGCTGCCCAGAATTACTGCCCTGGCAAACTGTCGGGATGTCTTTAAAGATAAAGGTGATAGGAAAGCCCTCCTGATAGCTCATCCTTTTAGTCTGTACTGTGCCAGGGCACTCTGTTATGCTTCTACCTGAAAAGGCAGTTATATGAGGAGACATTTTACTTTCTCAGGAAGTTTCCTAAAATGATCAGCGATAATAAACTATCCCTCTGGAAATTTGTAGAATGGCAGCTTGTAACACATGACTATACCTTGATAGGAAGGGCATAATACATCTACTATCTCAAAATGCAATTACTTTTAAGTAAGCATGGTGTGTGCATTTGGAACACACCTACACAGCCTATAAAGCCAGTAATTTGTATAAAAAGAGAAAAAGTTCCTTCTAATTCTGTTTCAAATAAATGTACAAAACATAGGAAATGTGCCCTGTGACTGTGCCAAGATGCAAACGAGGGTTAAAAAACCCAATTCTGTTAGCGATGTTATACCTTTAAAACAATCTTATCCTCAGAAATAATCTATCTGCAGAAGGTAACATTTCTCCGATTTGATTTTGTCTCATTTCATATACAAAGAATAGTGGTTACCATATATTTAGAAGTGCAGATGACTGAGTGAAATGAATTCTTGAAAACCAGCACTTCTAAGTTTGAGTAATTGCATTTCAATGGAAAGCATGCACCTAGGTTGAAATTTGGCTCCAGAAAGAATGAAACAGTACTAAACCCCTGGGAAAGAAAAATCCAAATTCTCTGTAAGAAACTCTGATTTTTGTACCTTGAATTAATCTATGCCCTTAAAATCAGTCATATATTTACTGCACTGGCTGGTAGACCAGATAGGAGAGTGCTGAAGGGACTTAGATGAATCCAGCAGGTCAGAACAAAAGGCGTTATTTCTTTACCCAGCGTGTAATCAAACTGCAGATTTTTTTGCCTCCAAACATTTGTGGGTGCTAGAAGTTTACACTGGACAAATTCATAGAGAAAAGTGTATAGAAGACTATTGGAATGAAGAAGACTATTGCAATGATATTACTTTTAGATCAGTGTTGGCTTCTGGCTCTAATCAGGATAAAAACACCAGGTATGAAATCCTGGAAGGAAACTTCTGCAGAATGCCTGTGTATATTGCTTCAGCCCCCAACGCTGAATAGCATCTCATGGAACCTGAGATGCTGTCATTCTTTGTGGGAAATGTGGGTCATGTTTAACCAGGAGTCATGGTCCATAGGTGGGATTTCATCTCCTGTGCTGGGATGAAAAAGCAAACCACAGCTCCTGTGTGTCACTGAACAGCTGAGACGGGCACAAACTGTTGGCAGCCAAGTACAGAAACTCAAAAGCATTTTGGCAAAGTTGCAGACCATCTCTGTGTGTAGCTAATTTGCTGTCGGATGAGAGTTCCCTTAAATTTTTTGTGCTTTCCATCAAGAAGGATGGCAACAATGAAATTTAATGACTTCTGTCAGAGGTTTTATGCGTATGGGCAAGAAGTGGTGTATAACACTGTCACTATGGTCATTGTGCCGTTCGCTGCCTAAGAGTCACAATTACCAGCCACTGCCACAGGAGGTGACTGAATAATCCAAAGCACATCAAATGGAAGCAAAATTAATTATGTCAAATGGTAAAACAGAATTAGTCCAGACTGTAGGAGAATGGCTGAACTAAAAAAAAAAAAAAAAAGTGTCAGAACCTGCAGCTGAAAAGAAACTGTGGGACTGCAGAATAGACAGAGGCTGATACAAACCCCCTTCCTTCTCCCCAAAGCCTTGAACAAAATCTCATGAGCTTTACCCAGCTTTTTGTGCTGAGCTGGAGTAGACAGGAGTTGTGTGTACACGTACAGACAAACACACCCCACACTACAGATGGGCTGGCTCACTATATTCACATCTTAAAAAAAAAATTACTATTGCTTGTACATATTTACTACTTCTATAGCACAATCTGCCCCAGGATACCTCCTGGGAATATGCAGTGTAATACTTGGGACAAATCTGGAATAATAGTGACAAAATACCTGCTTAACAGCACAATAAAGTGAAGAGTTATGTAAAATTCATCCCTGTAGCTTCAGAAATTTTTCATGGCAAACTCACAGTAAGCTGCAGCAATCATTTCTTTTCCAACCATGAACAGGAATTTGGAAACAGCTTCAGAACACATTTGTTGTATTTAGCCAGTACTTTACGTCTATCAGGACTGATAAAAGGGTAAAAACCACCCTTCAAAACCACACAGGAAGAATATATATTTTGTCTTTTAGGTTCATGATGACATTTTATATGTGTATATATATACATGCACACATATATATTATGTATATATACATATGCATATATATAGAAAAAAAACAGAGCTAAGAGGTGCAGAATAAGAACTAGAGATGGTTATCTGTTCAAATACAGCCTCTTCTAACGTTGTTCATTGGCTTAGCCAAAACCTAAAATACATGTGATACTTCTCCTTTTGGGATTCTGATATTTACTGTATTTATGTTTCACTTTAACTACTAGTAGGCCTTGAATGAATTGAACTAAAAACGGTAGGAAGTCATTCTGTTTGAATAAATCTTAATCCCAGTACAAATCACAATTTCCCAGCAGTTAACATGGCAACACAGCATGTGCTTGAAGCACCTCCAGATCATCCTCTGGCTGCCACGGATCTGTTCCAGGCCGTACACTGATCTACAGCTCTGTGTAGTGCTCTGACTCTCAGAAAGGTCAGTGGCAGAAATCCAGGAGATGTGTCACCTAATTCCCTGAGAAACGAGGACATGTCCTTTCGAAACGAGAAGAGCGCAATACCGAGCAGCGACATTGGCTCAGGTTTCCTTGCTATAACTCAAAGCAGCATGCAGACGATGGGAAACAGCAACCCAGGAGATGTACCCAAAAGCTGTCACTTTCTGGTAGATTTTGCAGCTTTTGAAGATTCTTTCACATGTTCCAGAGAAATCCACCATTGTGGGCTGTGGAAAAAAGCCTACCCTTGTCCGCTGCTAAAAGTCTTTTCACCCCCATTGCACCATTAATGTATTGCAGCTGAAGCATTTTATACTAACCAGACTTTCCAGTATTCACTTCAAAGTTTCATAGCTGCTACAGGCTTTATAAAAATAGAAAGCAATTACATACAGTTTTAACATTACTGCATTGCATTATTCCCAGGGGAATGAAAGAATTTAAATTATTCTCTTCTCTCCCTTATCTAGGAAGTAAAGTATTTCTTAGCCTGAAATACCACATCAGTAAGCGTAAAGCTATGCATCTCTTTTTTGCTGATTTATTTCCTTCAGATTTACATTGACAAATGACTCTGAGACACCCATATCACCCTGAGAATCATAGAACCGAGGGTTGAAAATCTCCATCATGCCTGAGAAGAACAGAACGTCTTGCTTGACCCCCCGCAATCCTCAGTGATTCCCAGCATGTCCGCAGAAGGGATCATGCACGTGCGGCCAAGTTTCCTGGGTAGAGGAACAGCTGGTCTCGAGGGCAGCACTACAAATGCTTCTGATTTTATCATCAATTGAGTGGAATTTCATGTTTTTCTGACATTGAACTCCTGGACACTGGGTTACATGAGAAATTGAGTTTACCTTTAAGTTTCTAGCCTGTATTTTTCTAGAGGAAAAAAAGGCTACACTAAAGCTATCTGGATCCCTTAAACAGCACATAGTCTAGCACAGCCAAGCACAGGGCCATAATCTATACACAAAGAATGAAGATGTCTTTTAGGAGAAAGACTGTATTCTTGAATGCTCCAAGTCCAAAAAGGCTTGAGTGTCCCAACGGATGCTCGGGAGAGGATGGACTCTCAGATAGCATGGTGGCGTTGGCTTGACAGTTGGACTTGATGACCTTGGAGGTCTTTTCCAACCTTAATGATTCTATGATCCTACGATATGATGGCTAAGAGGGAGGAAGAGACCACCAAGTAAGAAAAGGAAGGTGTCACTGAGTCCAGATGCAGTGTTGGTGAGACTGCTGCTGGCACCCCACACTTGACGTGAACCTCTGTGCCTAGAAGATGCTATTTTGCCACAATGCAACACCTCACAAAGATTTTACTCAAGTCTGTGCCACCGATCACATCCAAAATGGGCTGTGCCACCATTCCTGAGCTTTAGTTTTTCTCTGAGCTATTCAGTTTTTACCTCGTGGAGCCATCGGCATGGCACGAACGGCCCTGGGGCAGGGAGCAGCAGGCAATGGATCCATAACAGTGTGGTCTCCTTCGGAAACCCCTCACCATCAAGGGAAACCCTGACGGAGCTGCATGTGCCTCCAAAGGTCTTTTGGCTCTTGCCTCACAAGTTATAGCGATTAATTGATGTGACTGTGTTTTATTGCAAATTAAACAATTGCACCCATTATGCTGTTTTGAGAATTTTAAGTAACTGTGTTAGATTTTGCTTTCTATCCAGTATGGCAGTGGTTTACAGTCTTGACAGGACTGGTAAGAAAGAAGCAAATTTAAAGGCAGAATGGATGTAATTATCTGATCCAGGGGAAGGTTGCTTGAATATAATTTAAGTAGTATTTTAAATGCAAGGAGCCAGTTTTATCACATACTACACTTAAACCAACCCTGCTAACAAAATGGCATATTTGCTAAGAAGAAAACATAAAGAACACTGTTGCCATCCCAAAGGCAGCATCTCCTCTTTTAGGGAAATATCAGATTATTTTGGTGCAGTCTGTCATTCCACAAATCCATGTTACCTTCATCTTTTCATTTATTGATGAAGACTAAAACTATGTTTGAATTCAGAGGAAAAATTTCTAGGCTCAGTAATGTTCTTTGCTTACAATTTAAGCAACTGTGGCTGCATCTGGAATGTTTACATTGAGTCATATGGACAGTTAACAGGGCAATGGTACAAGTAATTGAATTGTATCACCAACTTTGTATATGGGGTCCCTTACAGCATTTTAACTCTAATAGAGATATGATCTCTTCACACAATTCTGAGATATAAATTCTTCATAATACTTTATCTAAATAAAACCACAGTCTAATGAAACATTCACACCAGTAAACATTTTCTTTTTACTGACATTCTGTATGTCACCACAACGACAAGACGGTGTCCTCTCCTTTAATTTCCTTCTTGCAGGTTGTGGATCAGCCTTCACCCTTTGTTTAAACATCTAATAAAATGTTGAACCCACACCACACTGCAAAATAAGTCCATGAGCAAACACAGACCCCAAAAGGATACCTTCTAAATGTAAAAATACAAATATTTTCAAAAAACCTGTTTCATAACAAAGCGCACAAACATGCAACAATAACAGGTGGTTTAGCCCATTTTTTGATGAAATTGAAAAAGATCCATTATCACAGGAAATAGCTGCCAAAACATACAGATCATTTGAGGAAACTAAAATTCAGAACTGAAAATGCCGTGGCGTTATCCAGACTGCAGCTGGCTGCTGAGCAGTTACCTTAGCTGGAACAAAGCAGCCATCTGCTCGAGCCCAGAGTTTCTAATATCAAATAAAGTTTAGACTATGGCTCTACCCTAGGACTGGCTCTGGGGCTAGTGAGAGGATAGAAAACCATGCAGAGGGGATTTTTTTAGGTCTTCAGTTTGATTTCAGCATAACTCAGTTGCCATTCAGATGTCCGTGCCATCCTGACAGCTGTCTGGGAGCCTACCTGGGATTAATCCTCTTTCTCATCTTGGGCTCCCTCCTGGCCTCCGAATCCTGATAAAATGTCCGATTTCAGAAGGAGACATAATAAGGATTTCCCTCATTTGATGTAAAGGTTCCATATTCAGAGAACACAGGTCTGTCATCTTTAACTAGCCAAGGCTTTTACTAAATATTCCAGGAAGACGGCCAATTTAATAAGTCGACATTCTTATCCTAAACTAGCTTCTGCAAATCACTTGCCTTAACTTTGAACGTACAGATGCAGACGTTTTTAGGAGATTTTTTAGTCTGATATACTTTGTATGTCCAGTCAGTAATTTTTTCCCTGCTAGGTGGGAGTAAGTAAAGAATTGGATCTCAGGGTATAAAGCATAATGTGAGGCCAAAGCAAGATGGGCAGTTCGAAAAGCAGCAGTGATTTTGCCTCCCATTCACTCACAGGCTGGATGTGATCGGGATATAACCATCATTCTGGCCCTCATTTAGCACAGTGCTGCACTTGCACTAGTCTAATGCCAGTGGAAAGTGCAACCCACACTCAAGTGCTTTGATGAATTTAGGGATATCAAAGTAGTTCAGTGAGCCAGCTTTCCTTCATACTGTACAGTGTACCTTCCTCAACAGCAGGAAAGCTATTAGGGTTAACTGTCTGGCTGAACTTCATGCCAGTGACAGTCAGTTTGCTTGTCTGACAATGTTAAAAGCCAGTACAAGCAGTCAGCGAGACTGATAATGGCAAGAAATCACTTCAGATAAACCATATTTTGGTCATGCTCACAGATGTTTATTTCCATTTCTGATATCTTCAGAGCAGAAGACTTGCAAAACACATTCCCTGTTTAGCTTCCTCCAAGCCAGTGGGCATTTCTGATTCTTCGTGACTGTTCAGGTAGAAATGCCAACATGAGAGTGCTCCACAGAAGCCACTTTTTACAGCAATTATTTGGGGGTTGCTAAGAAGCCTAGAAATTCTGCTCTGTATGCTTGAGTGCCATCTACTGTCCTCCTGTCACTGGCTACCTTAGATGCAAACCTCCTGCCTGCAAAGCGTTTCTGCCATGGTGCCCAGGCTGCTTCTGACCAAGAACAGATTCATCTTTCATTATAGGAAAAGTGTCAGGCTGGAGCTCCTCACATTGGAAGCTTTCACCATGGGAGCCTGAAAGGTAACAGAACAGCATCTTCAGTGGCTTTCTCAAGGAAATAATTTGCTAATGAACACTATTACATATGCAGTAATCCCAAGAAAACCTGTGAATGTGTGAGCAAGCACCACTGTTTTCTAGGAGTTTAATGGCCACCATGTGCCAATTCAGCATGGTCATCTGTCCACGTGCAACCTGCCCCAATTAAAAGGCAACGTGGTGAAGAAACACTGTACTTCCCTGAAACAGGAGTGGAACAGAATTCATCCAGTATGTAAACAAGATTCAAATATTTAATTAAATAATTATAATAGCAATCTAGAAAATGCAATGTATTGCTAATCAATTCTATACCAGAAATGCACAGTGATCTACTAGGATTCTTGTAGTGGTATGACCCGGACTTGCACTTTGGGGGAATTTTGCTGATAACTTTCTTTTAACTGAGGAATAGGATGTAGAAATGAGATGAAGCAAACAACTGCAGCTAAACTAGATCAAGTTACTTAACTGCTTGAGCTCTTCTCAAATCTTGCACAACACTTGAATAATAACATTTCAGTAGCTTTTATCTTCCCATACAATGTTGCAAGTCTGGAGTCCCCTTCCCTCCACAATCAACCTTAATTACCTGGCTGTCCCTCTCCACTTCTTCCCCCCGTTATTCCATGATACTTTGGTGTTTCCCCACTTTGCCAGGCTGTAGGAACCCTGGAGGCTCCTTTTACAGGCCTGGAAAATATAATAATTTTCCACAGCAGGACTAGGTCTGGAAGCTTCATTGGCAGATAAGCTGGACAGTGCGGTGCCTGTTTCTCCATCAGCGGCACGGGAGGCTTTCCTAGACAGCCCAGACACCTGTGGGACACGGACATGCACGTGGAGAGCCCCTGGAGTGATCTGATGCACTTCTATCGCAGCAAGAAAGTACAAACTTTAAACGCTCATGTTTAATCGAACCTCTCTGCGGGGATGCATGGATGCAATCACAATCTCGGGATGCCTCTACATTAAGCCTCGGAGGGAGGAAGGCTTGCAGACTTCACCTCGGCTTGTTGCAGTGTTTCTTCCTTTCTCATCTGCAGGGGCCTGCAGGCTCTGTCTTCAGCCCAGGAGCGGCCAGTCCTATGGCCGAGGGACTCAGCTCCTGGCCCTCCTGTAGGATTAGGTTCAATTCAGCCTAGCAGGGAACCAACCTCCTACCTGGGTGTGATACTTGGAGCAGACTGCCTCGTCCCAAGCCCCCTCACCATGAACAGAGCAGGTCACCCTGTCACCCGTGTCCAAGCACCCAAAGAAACCCTGGGAAAGCAGGGGTCTGGGAATGCTGCACATGGCGAAAGCCACACTGTCCCTCTCCAGAAACATGGGGCTTCTGTACCCCCACTCGCCCCACGCCCAGCTGGCAGAGCCGATACACCCCAACCAGCCTACCACAGCATGATTTTAAATTGGCCCTTTACTCCAAGCAACAATTTGTTATTAGTGTGACAGCCCAGCTTATAAACCCACATAAAACGATGCTAAGGGTTTGCATTATTGTAAGCATTTTGTACACAACTTGTCGCTAATTAAAACTGCTCACTACTAATAGAGTCTACCATAAAAGACTTGAAGTTGGAAGAAGATTTAATCTTAGATTATGGTGCTTTCACACTGCAGCATTTACAGCCTATAAACTGCCAGATTGTTGCCAAACTGCTGCATGAGGACACGTAAGAGTCAACTCAGCACAGCTTTCTTTACAGATCCAAAGATTTAGAAACCCCTCAGACTATGCCAACACATGTACCTTCATCCTCATGTCCTGGAATTCAAGTGACATCCCTCAGCCAAAAAGCAAACAAACAGGCAGCAACAGCAATCCTGCCTGACTCTATGTCCCTCTGACAAATGATGCAGGCATGCAGTTTTGAATCACGAGGTCCGTGCTGAGAACGGCAATGCAGGACGAGGTGATCCTGTTTCCTAGAACAGTGTTTCGGCATGTGGAATGTATTCCCAATGGGTAATGTCAGAGGCAAAGTGAAAACTTAACATATGACCACCATTTGGGTACACTCGTACTCCTTTATTTTTGAGTTTTGCAAAAACTGTAGGCTTATTGTAAGTTCCATTAACATGAAGTAGAAGTTTAATTTAACACGGATAAATGAAGTGTGGGCGTACTGATATATTAGAAAGAATACTATTACCCAGAAAATTATAGTGGTCTCATGAGGTGGAAAAGGAAACTAAACAAATGATATTTAGTGAAGTTATACCATTGGGTTTTTTGATAAACTTGTTTTTGCTTTGTAATCAAGTGCAATGTTATTTTATTATCATGGTTATACTATTACTGCAGTGTAATCTTGCACTTGATTACAAATCAAAACCAGGGATAACTATGATAATAAAATAATGCGTTAACATAATAATCTAGCAAAACATAATAAAATAAGTGTTGCCATAGATTTAACAAATGTAAATGAGTAATATGGGTGCTGTAGTAGAACTAGTCACTCCCAAGATACAAGAAGTACTTATCCCAATATGGACTAGAAAAAGCTTAGAAAAATCATTATGAAAAGTAGATAAAATAAGATGTAAGGGGTATGTTTGAAGTACTTCATCTTGGAAGTTGTTTTTCCTGTGTTCATGGCTTGTCAACATCAATTTGCCATGCTATATCAAACAAATAACCTTGTTCTGCTGTTGTGCATCTTGGATGGAGACAGCTAGCTGGATTTTACCAGTAAAGTAGATTCACGACTTTTGGCTTATGCTGTGTTAAAATGCAATCTCTCTTTCTGTTCATTTCAGATCAGCTGATCAAAGGAATCAACAAAAACTTAACTGGCAAATTCAAAATTTTACTCAACAAATTCAAAATTTAAATAGAGGAGTGAGAAGTAGTTACCATTCAGAATAAATACACAGATGTAAGGACAGAGCTCTGCTGCCTCCTAAAACCAGCCATCAATATTCATAGGTGTCAGGCATGCATTTACAGTCTTCTGCATCCCAGTGGGTGCCAAATAGGAATGGTAAAAGCCTGTCATACCAGGTCAAACAACACCAAGACCTTTTTCTACAGCTGCTGCCTCTAATTGGGGATGGAAATAGACTTATAAAAACAAGAAAAACACCCCAAATGTACCTAAAATAAACACACTGCAAAAAAAAATATATATCAGATGGTGGAAATGGATTAGTCAGGTTAACAACTGGTCTATCCCAATAACTCCAGCATGGCTGGAGAAGAGGGCCTGCTGCCAACATGTCAACAGGAATGGAAATCAAACCGCCCCCAAAATAACAGAGAATCAACAGAACCTTATCAACCATCCTGCCTTGGCCATAAAATCTTGTACATAAGAGTTGCTAGGGGAACTAGGTATTTCATGTTTGTATGTTACTCGTTGAACTTTGTAGTCCCAAACTTTTTTCATCTGGGAACAGAGACGGCACCTCAGAGGAGAGATTCACTCACAAACCCACTGCTGTCACTGTGCTTATCAGAGTTCCTCCAGGAATAGTAAAGTTTTCCAACAACAAGACTTACTACAACCAGAAAACACAGAGGAGGCTGGAATAATTGATTATATATTTGGAACTAATGCTCGCAACCATTATATGTTGATATAGCAGATATTGGTAATCACAGCCTAGACTCTGTGACAGGCTCACACACAAATTCCCCTCATCGCATTAACATCTTTAATGACAATTTTGGCAGAAAAGCTATTGAGGATCCATTCTGTTTCTCTTGTGAGTTGTCCATTCAGAAAAGGGTTGTACTGCGTCAGTGAGGGAGCGTGCAAACTAGTGCAAAGCAGAGTAATTGGCATGTAGCCCCTCTTCCATCAACGTAATTTCCATTTAATTACCATGCAAGCAGATGAATCACATCAGAGCCTCTTTCCCAGCATGTGCTGATAAAACACAAAGTGGGAACTTAATGCTACTCTTACCACTAGGTCTCAGGAAACTGAACTAAACTACAAGGGTATTTGCACATATTTTAATGAATATTAGACAACTCTAGAACCAGAATTTCAAGGGATATGTCATGTGAATTGGAGAGAGACATTAAAATCATAATTTGCTGAATAGAATTTAATGATATCAATTCAATAGACAGATGTGAAAGGAAGTAGAAGAAAAATTTGAGTTAATTCTGAGTTAATTGACCCAATCCTGGAAACATTAATAATTCAAACTAATGTATTACATTGGTATATTTGTCTTACAATGTATCTAAGTGCTTTTCAGGGATTTCACCTTGCTTCTTTGTATTTCTTTCCATCTTGTGTAAAGCAGCTGCCTGTATATGTATTGGCCTGCATAATGGCAGGGAATTTTCCATTCTTCTGAGCTCAAAGGCATGTGCCTTTTCTAAAAATGCAGCAGTCTGTTCCTTGGGGTCTTGGCATGCCACCGTCACTCAGGCTGAGCCCTTAGGCAAGAAATGACAATATTATTGTTTTAATCACATAGAGAACACTGTGGTTACCATACGCTGAAAAGAAATCATACTTATTTTCGCAAAATGCTGCCCATAACACAATACAGTAAAAGCAACAAATATGATAGGATGTACACAAATATACCAGAATGCTGAGATGAGGCATCTATCTGCGTGCAACAAGAGACCTCCCGAGTGAACACAGGGCATAATTTTCCAAACAGAACATGGATGAAGGAGTTTTTTGATTTCATGTTAAGTCAAGACAGAGTACCGAAATACAGCTGACCATCCCTGGGGTCCTTCTGCGTTTCCCCTTACATTCTCCAATATCTGCAGCTGCAGCCAGCACAGGAAAATGAGCCATATGTTAATCTTTACAACAGACTGCAAGTAGGACCGTTCCTGGAAATTATAACTGCTTGTTGGCAAGTGCTGAGAAACACGTTCCACTAACTAGTTCCTCATCCCAGTTTCACTCTGCTGGGGTGAGTGAGAAGAGGTAACAAGTTCTCAGCATGAGATAATACATCCTAGATATTTGGTGTGTGAAAGTGTTGCTAGATTTAGCTGCAGGCACCTTCCAGGAGGGGAAGCAAAGGCTTTTGTGGGTAAGAGAAAACAGGCAAATGCAGTAACTGGTACAGGGTGTTCAGGATGGACAGAACGGATGAAGCCATTGAGATTTGCTCCTCTGTCACAGCTCAGGCCAGGCTGCTGTGGTCATATCTGTGTTTTAAACTCCAGGTCACACATCTGATGCTTCTAAATGGAGAATATTTTATTTTCTGCTTTCCTAAGTTAATTTAATGTTTGGGTAAAGATTAAGAGGATTTGCTAGCCTTTCCGTTCTGCTATTCCATGGAATTTACTATTCCTCTCTCTCTTTTTTTTTTTCCTCATTTCTTTTGTTTTTTTAACTGGCTCTTTCTCCAGGTGGCCAACAGATTGTGAGAATGGGGGAGGCCGAAGCTACAGCTGAAGCCAAACTCAGGCGAGTTTTGCAAAGGGGCACCTAGGCTGGGACTAGCATCCGTATCTAAGATAAAGTCACTGTGAGAAGCTATCACAGGTAAATACATATGTACAATGACAGAGAGCAAAATAAACTCAATCTTGGTAAAATGTCTGCAATTCTGGTTAAATCCTTTCTCTTTATTTTAGAATTTAAGTTTAAGAATAGGGTATTAAACATACCTAGTGAAGACTCTGGGTGGCCGTGTCCCACACAGCCCCAGTGCCTGGAGGTGGTGCTAGTCTTCCTTTCAGATGAGGCTAAATCTGTCTCTGAGAACCATATTAGCTGTCTTCGTTTTACTTGTTATCTCAGTGATCTGCCTGGCACCTTTATAAAGCAGCAAATTTATCTCTAGAACAGTTTATCGTCATAGGGTCTTCCTTTTCATATATAAAAATTCTGATTTTCTTATTGTCTTGTATCAATTTCTGGTTTGCTACAAAGCATGTAAGTTTGTATTTCTTTTCAACTAAACTCATAAAAGTTAATTACAACACGGCAAAGCATTAACAAAGCAACTACTGGATCTAACAGGCTACTGTCATAAAAAGTAAACAAAGAATCATGCACTTTAAAGCACATTTAGCTTCACTGATCTAGAAGCAAATTGGGCATGAGCAGATTGCACTGACAGCATTAAAACTACTGCTGTACTTAAACTGACATCAGTATTCCTGTAAAACAGAAACGCAACTGTACATACTCCAGGTTTTGGGGCCTTTACACTCCTGTGAATTTTAAAAACCACTGCATCTTCCAAAAATTTTTTAGCAAAAGGATGAAATAAAGAATATTCATTGGATCTAAATCTTCATTAGCATTAAATAACAGCATTTAAATGTGTGCCATTCATAATCATTCTATTGAGTCATACTCAAACATAAAAGATTTATTTTAGATGGGCAATTCTCAATTACACCAGGCAGACGAGACATGCCTGTCCAATTTAGTGTCTAAAATGAAAAATAGCTGGCTGATTGGATGCAGCATACATGCTGTGGGTAAATTAGAAAACTATAAGGCAATATGTTCAACTAGTGTAAACAGGAGTTAATCCACTGAAATCATCTACAGTATTTTAACATTTCCCTTCCCTCAGGAAGATGGGAAGAGGACGAACATGGATTCTGCCAGTCTTTTCTGCCACATCTGTAGAAGCTGCGTCCAAGGAAACATCCTCACTGAGGTGCCTGGGTGATGATTTACGTGGTCAGTGCTTACCTAGGACTGCTTCCATGGTGTGTTTTAGGGTGAGACCACATCTCAAGTTGAGCTGTGGAGCTGGAGGTGGTGCAAGAAACCTGCCTCCACTTAGCAAGCGCCCACCAAGGCCTCGTTACAGAAACCTGCCCTGCAACCTGCTCTCACTACCTGTTAGCTTCTGGCTTTATTTCAACCCACAGCTTTAAATGGTTTAGAGATGATGTGCCTAACTGACCTAGCGATGACTTCTTGTGCCCTGGTAGAGCTGAGAGAGAGGAAATACTGATAACAGATTCTCATGGACAAAATTGCTAAGGGGAAGCAGCCCAGTTTATCAACTTCTGAAGGAAAGTTGCAAAGCACATTTACTTCCTACAAAGTACAAAGGTACATGGAGGCTCTGCTTTTTTCACACCGCAGCGTTAGGATTTTCTATTTAAAAACTGCTTCTTGCAAGAAAGTTGAGGTTGGCAAAGAGATGAATTTCTGATTTTGTAACAAGGTGCTCAGAGATTTGTCATGACTTTCTGTTGCTACACACTGACATGTACAGATCCTGGCTTCAGCATCCCAACAGCAGGCAGACCTGAAAGGAAACATGCTCTGGAAGAGGTAAGACATGACTGCAGTAGCTCAGAGTCTTACTAATACCTGGTACCCAACAACAGGACACAGAGTCAGAAAGTCCTTTCCACGCCTGTATTCCTGTGGGATCAGGAAACTCTCCTTGGAATCTCTGTGATTTCGTTTTCCTGTTTGGATCATGTTGCTCAGCAAAATGTGGTTTCTTCTTTAAGGCAAATTGCTTCCTCTGTCATCTTAAAATTTTTATTCTTTAACCAAACCCAATGAAATAAAGAAAAAAACCTGAACGGTCTCAGCCAACCCAGAGGAGAGGAGTTGGCTCCTTTTGTAGGAGGAAACACAGAGCAAAAGAGAAGTGTTTTAGGGAGAACCAGCCTCACAAAGCCAATGCAAAGGCAATGACAAGAAGTTTTCATCCTGAACACCATTAAGCAAGTGAATGTCCACTGAAATACACTTTAGAATCAGGCCCTGCACAGGCTGGGAGCGCATTTCAGCCCTGCTCTGGATGTTTCATACTGTACAGCACTTGGTCATCTCACTTGGACAGCTCATTTCTCTTACTTATATGTACCATAAAACTTTAACAGGAGAGTGGCTCGTGCTTTGTGTGATGTTGCTGAAACCTAATAAACAGCAATGCCATGAAGGGAGCTGCGTTGCAGCAGCAGAGATTTCCTTAGACTCAGAGAAGAGCAGCAAAACATCTTGGACTCTTCTAGATGAAGGATGCTGCCATAGTCACGTCAAAAGCTACAGTCATGCCCAGGCAGGAGGAGTGTAAAGAGGGTTGCGGGAGGCAGAGAATTGCTCTGGCAAAAGTCCTTGCCTCTCTGAACTTACTGCCAATGTTCCCACTGACTTAACATGGTTAGGATCTCCCCTGTTACGTTTTGTAGGAAGCCATTCCCTAGATCCACCTGTAAGCACAGGGAGAAAAAACACGATGCCACCTACCTGATCCCTGCTGTCACTGATCAAAGTCTAGGAGGCAGTAACACGTTTAGAAAATAGAATCTAGGGTGTTCTTTAGCATTCTTGTTTTTCTTTTTTTTTTTTTTTTTTTTTTGTTATGCCTTATTTCAGAGTTGCACCTGAAACTCTGGTGTCTAGGTCTCTCAGATGAATGTTCATTCTGAGCTACTCCTTCCATGTTTAGTTTTTCACTATAGTGACTCTTTTTTTTTTTTTTACATTTAGAAAAAAAAAAAAGGACTTCTCTTTTCTACTTGACTGGTCACCTTTAATCTCAGAAATATGGATTCATGCTTCCATGGAGCATTTTCCAGATTAGCACAACTGATTTTGTTCAGGCCTTTCTGCAAGAGGCTCTGTCTGTGAAAAAGCCTGTCAAACCCACAGGGCAAATGATGAGTCTCTGCAGCATCCCGCACAATCTGTGAAAATCGGGGCCACAAGCACATTTCCTTGAAAAAGGCCACGATTAGCTCTCAGCCTGGCAGTGCTGTAACGTGCCAGGACTACCAAAGGGCACACGCGTGGCTCGCTCACTCCTGCCACCCACCGCTGCCAGGCTGGGACGCTGGCACAGCCCCTGACCACTGATGTGCACCCTGCTCCCGAGCACATACCCAGGGCCTCCACAATCCCCTGGCCCTCTCTGGAGGGTCGTGTTCTAATTAAATCTAACACAAGCCAATTCAAAGGGCGCGCAATCAATAAATGCTCTAGCAGCCAACAGAAAGCAGCCCTGCAACCTCCTCCATGACCAGCCCTCATGATGAAAGCTCCCAGAAACAGAAGCTGTTGGAAGGGTTTCTGCTGTGTTCATCCATGCTGGACTGAGCAGCCCGAGCTCCATGCGCAGCAGCATCACCCCCAGTAGATCACAAGCTAAAGGCTCCATTAACCCACAGTAGGCAAAGTAGCTGGTTGCTTAACAGCAAAAGGTTAGGAGGAATAAAAAAGCATGTTTACAAATGCAAAATGTTTATTGTTCTCCAGTGTTTTCTCCTAAAGCTGGCACATGGACAAGATCCTCTTGTCAATGGCAAAGAACACAGGGAGGGTAATAAAAAATACTTCTGCCTACACCGAGAGGCAGGCTGGAGCCAGAGCTGGATTATATACAGGCAGCACAGAGCGAAGAAATAACGAGAAAGAGGCAGGTGGTAAAAAATTACACAGTAATAGTTCTGCCTCTGTATCTGACAGCAGAAATTGGTCTTCAGAGTCCCATAAACTGATGCTCCACAATGTGGATTATAGCTGAGCTCAAATTAGTCATAAGGACCTGGCACAAAACTGCCAGGCCCTACCCACAGCAGGTAAGAAAGGTGCCATTTGAGCTCTCTCTTAAGGCTGGCATTGATTTACTCCAGGGAAAATCCTCTTTGCAACAGCAAACCCATCATGCAGAGCTCAGCAGTATGGGAAGCAAGATAAGAGACCTAAGGCAAGAGGCCCTCTTCCCTCCTCCTGAAAGAAAATACTTGCCACGTGCAAGTGAACCCAAGCAGTGCCAAAATGACAGGCAAGAAGCTTGTAGGGAACAGCCAACATGGGAACTGGCACATCCCGGGAGCTGAGGCAGAGCTGTCTTCGTGGCCGTCAGATGGATGCACTGAGCTCCTTTCCTGGAGGAAGGCACCTGCTGACCACCGTGACCAGCTTGTTTCCCATGGGCCCACAGCACGCGCCTGCAAACCGCAGACCGGCTCTCACAGCTTCGTGGCCCTGGAGTGGCTTTTGCTGCTCGAGCAGGCTGAAGGATGGCATTTGAGTTTCTCAGCAGTGTTACAGGGTCAGAAATTTGTTTTCATTCAGCATTAGAATAAACATAAGAACTTCTGAAGATTATTGCAAGAATAGAGTTATGCTAAAAAAATACAGAGTTTCAAGACAGAATTTCTACTTTATAGCTTGAATCATAGTCAGATACACCCTAGTGATTATTATGTTACTGGCTAAATTTTTAATTCTTGCACAACAGATCATCATGAAGCTGGCAGAATGGGGACTCGGACTCCCACATGCTGCAAAAATACTTCACCAGCAATGAGAATAATCCTATTCCTCTTCCAGCTTCCCACGGGAAGTACTGTAGACATGGATACGCTTCTACAGTGTCTTTGGTTTTGGCAACACACCATCGTTTAATCGAAAATGTAATTAGACAAAAACACTCTGAGCATTTTTATTTGCCATGACACACTTGCTCGGGATGCTACACATCTCAGAGCAGTGGCCAGAGAGGCTCTTGCTCCCTGCTTTTCTGCAACATGAGGCATCAAGTAGTGTGGAGCACAACGGAGTTCAGGCTCCCATGAGCTACAGCAGAGCAGCTACAGCAGAGAGGGAGCTTCACTGAGTAAAGCAGTCCCTTCCAGAGCACATAATGAAGAATAACAGCATTCATTTTCAGAAGGAAAGTGCAGAGCAGTGCACCTTGTGGAACGTGACCTTCATGTCCATAACCGAAGTTAATGAAGCCTTGCTGAGAGCCCAGGAGGGACACTTGTGCATTCATTATAGCCAGTTATTAACACCCAGTTCACTTGTCCTACCTCAGGTAACAGATGGCAGTGCAGGTAAGATGGATATCAGAACATCACGGAGGCTGGGTGATAGTTACAGTTGGTTGCACCCACACATTGGTGCCCCACAATACTTGCTTTGACTTTGGCCCCTACATATTGCACACAGCAGAGAGCATCAGCCCGGGCTGGGGTTTGGTGTGGCTGCGTGCTCTCCCGGGGGTTGGAGGAAGGACTCGAA
>NW_009259323.1:908870-947788 GCF_000687185.1 Egretta garzetta
CTTTCTCGTGGGACACAGGATCTCCAAGGATGCAATTCAGACAATACTTGGGTGTGCTACCAGAAAACCCTGTCTGCTCCTCTCCCTCACAATATTCTGAAATATATTCCTGGCTGTCACATCCTGCTTGCCATGAAAAAGCTGCAAATTTACCAGCTGCTGTTGCCACATAGAGGCCTGCAAAGGAAGGGACAGATTTGTCCTGAGGGAGAGAAGAGCTTCCATACATAAGATTTACAGTGAGTCCCATGGAATTTTTTAGGAGGAATTTACAATGCATGCCAAAGTTTTACTAAAATCTGAATTTTTATGGGGCTTGTTCCTATTATATTAAAAGTGACAAGCTTTCTAAATCTGCCCGTGCAGCTGCAGCACACACAGAAAAGACAGCTCAGTTACTGATAAAGGACATTACCATCTGCCCAAAGAAGTGATGGCAGGTCAAACACTGAACACTGTTATAATTGAATCTACTAGAAGACAGACAGATCCTGCAGCAAAGTGATGCAAAACTACTATCCAGAGGAGCTAACTGCTACAGAGTCATAGCACTTCTTGCTCTACCAAACTTTAGGTTGAGATATTGTTCAGATGTCAAATCCAACCCAACATAAACGTAATTAAAATAAAAACATCCTAATTGACAACAGTCTTTCTGTAGGTAGCAGAGACTTCTTTGGCTTGCTTTCTTGAATTTATACAATTTATTTATGGATTGTTCCCTTGCTTGCAAGCCTTGAAATCAAAATCCATGCATTGTCTCAAAAGGAGAAACCCATCAGAAAGCAAGCCAAGATATAAGTTCGACCAGGAAACTTTTCACTGCCTCCTTCCTAACCAGAAGCTCACCATCAGTGCTGCCTGTGTGTCTTGTTTTACAAAGCACAGCAGCAGCTCGTCATGGAATAGCTGGAGACAACACTTCTCCAGTTTTATGGTCTGCCCATTTTTGATCTTCCTCAACCTGATAAGGACTAAAACTTCAAGGGGGCTTAGAAAGGAGCATATGAAGAAGCCACTTCAGTCAAATGAATGTTCCCAGGCGACAGGAGCAATCAGTACAGATGTTCCTGGTGACATGTTATTTCACTGAAAACAAAAACAAGTTTAAGCCTTGTGTCTTTCAATTGGGAATAGCTGTGCCCACATAAACACCTTTTGTCACTTAACTGCATCCATGGTTTGACATCAGTTGTGCTTCCTCCTCATTCCTGGTCCACTCAATATTCTTAATTTTCTTTGGACCTCCAAGACGTCATGCAAAATCAAATACCTCAATCCACAATCAACAAAATCAAATGCCTCAATCCACCTTCACCAAGGTCTAAGCCTTTTTTTTTTAAAAAACCAATTTCTTATTGTGCATAGCTAATACAAGACTGCAACACACAGCAGTATTTTCTATTAAATTAATTGAGAAAATGAGACACAAAGATAGCTAAGGCATTCATCCTAATTTCATACAAAGTATTTATCTCAGTGGAGAATATTGCACTAGAATCATACACAACCTGCCTGTTGAGGAAGTCCTGGGGATGGGGCTGCCCCTTGGGTGAACAAGTGGAATTTCATCAGTTAGACCAAAAAAAAAAAAGTCCAAATGACTGTATCCAGATCATATGGGTGCCATTGTGCAAATATCAAATTTGATTTCTCATCTCTCATAACAAAAGAATACAAAAACCTTGAGGAGATTTTCAGACAAGACATCAATAAAAAGACATGTCAAAATAATGAGAAAGAATAACAAAAGGCTAGAATAAGTTAAATTCCTGTGGCAATTGTTAAAACAAATTTTGCCTTATTAGGAGTAGCAAGAAGACAATTCTGAAGCACTATGGTCTTTATTTCAAAGTGCTTTGCACTGCTCAGATGATACTTTTCCCACTAGTCTGGCTTCCAGACTTTATTGTGCAAAGTCCAACATTAAAAATTTAACCAGAAAAATAAACAAAATAAAAGCCAAAGACAAGGTATGGATAACCTCAGGTGAGATCAGAAATGAAATTAAGAAGAAATTTATGTGTATGGAGCAAAGCCAGCTTTCAATATAACAATTAAAAGCTAAAGGCTCCTACTCAAAATGTTCTGGAAGAGGTTGATGCCAATACAAGTGACCAAATTTAATCACTGCTGAGAAAGGGCATGTAGCATCATTCCCTCCTCTTGCCAGGTATCTCCACCTCTCCAGTCCTGAGCTCTTGTGCGGATTTCAGCTCTTCAGTCTTTGACTCTCATTTGACCAGAAGCCATCAGTTTTCCACAAATGCCAGCTAAAGCTACGTAGGGTCCTAATGAGATTTCCAAACACGATCAAGAAGAGTGTCACCATGTGGTGCAATATTTTCAGGGACTCTGGAAAATCCAACGTTTAGCTGCCTCAAAGTATTGTACAACCAGGGTCCCATATTCAAGGGGATACAGAGACTATCCAAAGGGCTATTTAGTATTCCCCCCCCTCCCCTCACTCTAAGCACAATTTAAACCTCAGGTAGCAAAAGAGAGGTTTTTACATGGGTTCAGGGCACACCATGCAGAGCTTTCTTTCCCAGAAGCAACATATGCCACACCTTAATCCCATTTTCACTTTGGGTAAACAGGCAGTTGTTCATGTGCATAAGATTCAGTAGCAGAATACTCAATATCTGAATTAAAGTTTTCTATTTATTTAATAATCTGGGAAGAAGGTGAACAATGAGGTAGCATGTTTTTAGATTTCACAGAATTATTTAGGTTAGCTGAGGTTACAAGAAAGCTGTGGGCACTTCAAAAGAGAATAAATGCTGCTGGATGAGCACATAGCATAGCAGCCAGTGGATTTTACTGACGGCAAAAGATAAAAAACTATTACATGCTGTTGGATATAAATTTCATTGCACACATCCCAGGTACAAGGTGTCATTGGAGAGCAGAAAAAAAAAGAAAACCCCATCTCTGAATTTATGGCATAATGATAGTGCAGGCAGCCTAGGTGTTTCCATTCACTCACACTCTAGCAGAAGAATAAACTGTAGTGGTTACTCATTAAAAACAGAAAGGTCATGCATTTAAAATTAACATACATGAAAAATAATTTCTGAAAAGAATGCAGCTGACAACTGAAACTTGGTGTAGTCAAGATGCAGCTAAGGTCATGATTTGGCAGGATTTTAAATTGACTGACCATTTCTGAAATCAAATCACAAAATGCTAAACAAAATCTTGAGACAGACAGAGAACAAGGGACATAATTCTCATAATACAGGGCACAAGTCAAACACCAGCCAATATAGTCTAGGAGGGAACGTCTCCCTTGAGAAGGCTTTTCTGTAACAGTCTGGCACAGGAAAATTCATTGATTTGCTCAGGCCCCTGTCACAGACAAAAGTATTAATCTAGTGGGACCTCTAGTCTGATTTGGTTTGCCAGTTGTACTTCAGACTCATTCTCCAGGGTTTTCCATTCCTTAAGACCTTAGTCTATATTTTAGGTAACAGCATCCATTTATATTTTGCCATTTCCTTTCTTATTTTCATTGCAGCTAGTAGTTACAGGGACCCTAAGCCTACCACATAGTTTGGGGTTTTTTTCCAGAGATTGTAATTCCCACTCTCCTTTCATTGTTGTCTCTTCTGAAGGGAAGTGCATCTCACCAGCACCTCCTCCCACACCTGCAGCATCACCATGGCTCCTGGACCATCTTCAGAGCACCTCTGCCCATGGCAGGGCAGATCCCACGCTGAGCATCACCTGCACGAGGCATCAGGGTGTGTATTGACAACAGCAGCATTTGCCTCCGGGGGTCAGAGAACTAAGGCCCATTTGCATCCCCCAAAATAAATATATAAATGCACATGAAATGCTGCCAAAATACAATTTGCTCAGGGCAGAGGTGGATGTCCATCAGGCTCTGGGAGGCTCAGCTGGTATTGGCTTACACCGTGCTGGGCTAGCAGCCCACAGCTTTTACCCTCACCCCCTGGGTTTTGCTGCAGGCATTTGCCTTGTCTTCACTGCTCTTATGCCAGTCTCTGGCTTTTCTTTCTCCTCTCTTTCGGCTGCTCTACAAGGATCCTAATTATAAGCCATAAAAAATTTGCCTTCCCTCTGCTCCTTCTCACCTTCCCAGCTCACTGATCAGAGGCAAACACAGGCAGGAACTGGAAGTGCACATTTGTAAGGGCATTATTTTAACAGGGTGAGATTTCACCTTTCTCCTGACAGTAATCATGTTAATACTTAATATCAGTCATATAAATATTTAAAGCCTCAGTGCAGTATTGAGAGAAGCAATTAGTAAGTATCTGTGTAGCCCTAAGAGGGCCCAAATGCTAAACTTGATAAATATTCATGTTAAAAGAGTTCCTTGAGCTTCCACTGTGCCGGGAGATGCTGCTGGTGCTCTCTGGGGATGAAGCCTTGGTGATACTGTGCTTGTTTTCACTCCTTTTATCAATATGGTGTTTCTGTTCTCTGCTGCCAGCCCTAGCTCCAGGCATCACTCTGCCCATCAGCCACGCTGGGAGGCCTCCAAAAATCCCAGAACATATAAAATTCCAACTGACCCCATTGCTAGCAGAGCACAGAGCAGCAGTTACTACTGGTAGTAACACAGGCAGTTAAATCAACTGGGAGAAGAAAGGGACCCCCTCGGTCCTCCCCCAGGTCTGCAAATGCAGATCCAGCAGTCCCGAGCCAGCGGGTCGGTGCTGCCCTGGCACAGGGAGGCCAATGCCCAGGTAGCGATGGGTCACAGCCCACGGACAATGCGTCTGCTGCCAGTTCACAGATTTGGGAGTTACTGTTTTCCCAGACCACTGATGGATTTTAAGCAAACCTGTTATGTTAAAATAACGCAGGGCGATCTCCCCAGTTCGCTAGGTCAGTCATAAGCCAATGACTAAATTATGTAGTAACCAGCTAAAAACTAAGCCAGGATTTTGTCAGAAGGGGAAAACTGTTAATTAATCCAGGTGGACTGACACAGTCACTTATACATATACACAACTGCAGTCATTTAACTCACAACCATGAATACACTAAAAGAGTTAAGGAAACTCCAGTATAAGAAACATTACTACTTATTTCATTTTTTTCTTCTTTTTTTGAGAATAAAGGGCCAAAACAATAACTGTATTTAACTCCCTGTATTCTTCCCACACAGCATTTTGGAGCAGGTGCCTGGTGCGGGTGTGCAGCAGTAACACTAACCTGTACCTCGAGAGTCATTAGAAATCAGCAGGGGAAAAAATTAAATTAAAAAAAATTAAAAAATAAACCCAATAAAGACAGAGCAGATGGCCCCAGCTGTTGAAGGAGCATATTGCTCCTTGCTGCAACTTCAGAAAATGCCCAGCATCATCAAGGTACGCAGCATGCCCTGGCACCGCTGAGGAGATTGGCATTACAGACACCCCAGGCACCCTCCGTCTGTCCTTCCAGGTATCGACTGTGCCCAGGAACTCATTCAGCAACACCTTGTCCTTGTCTCCCCTGATCAAGTCTCTCTGCAAGATGTTCACTGCTGATAGCAAGTGCCACCCTAGCAAGGCAAAACAGGGTCAGGTGAAATGAGACTGCAGAACAGGCTGCTTGACTGGCAGCTCTTTGCTCGCCCCTTCCCTCTGCGGGGGGAATAAACAGCAAAGTCTGCCACAAGTGCTCAGCACGCTTCTGTCACCACGTAATAATGATGATAATTGTCAACAACAACAATAACCTGGATGTAAAGCTGCTCCAGGAGTTGGGGCTAATGGATGCTGAATCTAGCACCAGCCTTCCTGCATGTTGCTCCAGGCTGCCAGCATTACAGTGTTTTTTGAAATGCAAAGAGAAGAGAGAAGCCCGGGCGCCTGGAGCAGCAGATGCATGTGCTGGCCCCTTGCTGGCCACACTCTGGCAACTTGTCAGCACCTGTGAACCCGTTTCATTAGAACAAATCAAGTTTCATGCCTTCTGTAGTTTCCACTCAGGCCAGCTGATGAGGTTCCCTTGCGCACCTTCACCAGTCCCAGCAGACAAAGAGCAGCCCTCTCTTTCTTGCCCATAAACGCGAGACATGATGCAAACCCACCCCTGCTTGTCCCTAAAATGCTCCGAGGTGAGGAGACAATCTCCATGTGTTGTCAGAAGCTCCATTACATGCGGAATTCCTGATGCCCTATCACACCAATATTTTTAATTAATCAGAAGTTTCTCCATTGCGATTAAACATGGTGTTAATTTCTCATTTACTCTCCCCAATACATGCTTATTAGTTAGCATACTAATTTGTTTAGTTCTTTAGGAACTGTATGCCATGGAAAAATATTCTAAGTTGTCAAATGCAACTCATGGATTCGTCCAAGACATTTAAGAAAGACTAATTGATAAATATATCAGAGTGCTGACTAATTGCTGAAAAATCCAGCATGATGCAGCCTGCCATCCCTTCCTTTGTAATAAGATTCTTGAATTAATTGACAACTTGATTTTTTCCTTCTTTTAATTAAGAAAAGAAAACCACTGACAACCAGAAGTCTTCCTGGAGGGTATCTATTCAATTTTCTGGTTATGCTTGAAGCGAAATCTGCTTCCTCTACCTCATTAGCTGAAAAGTGAGGAAATGAACCTACTCTGCAAACTGGAATTTATCACTGGACTGAGAGCGCTGATGTGGAAACTTAAAAGCAACTTCCTCACTCTTCTATTTATTATATGTATTTTTTAATGTTCCTTTCTGACTACATAAATTAAAAGGAACTTCTACAAAACTGGGAGAAGTGTTCTGCATACATTTCTCCATACAGCATATGGCAGCTTTTGAAACAGCCCAGTGTTGTAGTATGCTGGCTATCTAGAACACACAGGGTAAAATATTCAGAGTAAAAATGACTGAACATTCACAATTACGTCTCCAAGCAGTAACGCTCTCCCCGATCGGTCAGGGCCATGACCCGCAGTTACTCTCAGAGGAATCCTGCTGATGTGTGATTATTTTCCCCCTTAATCACTGATACTGGCTGTGTGCTACCATGTCAAACAGCGTATAAACCTACTAAAGCATTTGTATATTTTGGACTTCCTGACCTCTAGATCTGAGAAAGCAAGATGAAGTCCATTGTCCCACTGGCCACTGTGGCATCCAGAGTGCTTGCAGGCTGCTGCAAGAACCATTTGTCCAAAAACTAGTGCTCAAAGGAAACTAAGCCAAGAAACCCCGTGTTATACAAGAGGCCAGATTTTGTCCTCAACACCAGTGTGTGCTATGGTGCGGAAATGCTACTTATGACACCAGATAAAACAGACTCAAGAATAAGTGATGGGTCTCTGGAGGCTGTTGATTCCACAGTATTTGTTAGTGTTGCAGCTTTGCCAAGAGCCTTTCCAGCTGCTGTCTCACACTGCTGTAAAAACCAGTCCACCAAGCGGAGTATAATATACAAGATACCTGCCTCCCCTTCCCTGACAAAGACAGAAATAGGAGCAGGACTCTGGAAAAGCTTGATAATTCCAGCACATGTGAAGCCAAGGAAGACACAGCTGTATTTGGCCCACATTGTATGTAGTGATGAGTGACAGGTTTAACCTGCTTTTCCTCTGTGCTCTTGCATGCTTTTTTTATTTATATGAACCATCAAATGCTGAGGTTGTTGGCGTGCCTTATTAGTCTTATACCCTAAATGACATTTCTAGATGCCCAGAAAAGGGCATCCACATGTTATGGTGGATTTAAAGAGGAGCAATACCCTTGACAAAACCTCAGTCTTTCCCTTGGCCCAGTCAGTCCATGCTCTTTAGCTTCTGGGTATCAAACCAAGTGTTTATTTTCAGGATAATTTAGCAAATAGTCACTTGGGAGAGCAGATTTACTTTCTCTACTTTCTGGCAGCCTTCTCCTCCTGCTGCTGGAGCAGCACAGCCCTGGCTGCTTACTTCCACAATCAGTAGCTTAAATAATATAGAAAAGTGATTTCACAGCGGTCCACAAGTTCCTCTGTGGCTCCATTTTCCCCACATGGAGCTTCTCCTCCTCCTCTCAAAGGCCAAAGGCCTTTGCTCCCAAGGGAGCAGTGCCAGCACCCAGTACGGTTCTGGTCGCCTCCTGGCTCCCCTAAAATAAACAGCAGCTGTTCTCATTTCTCACAGTATTTCCACAAATTTTTCATGCCTTTTCTGAAGTTATAACTTTTGCCAAAGGAAAAAAAAAAAAAAAAGTTATCTATTTAGTGCCGTTTGCCTGTGGAGAAGTGTTCGGGCCATCAACAACCAATACTGGTATTCTGATAGAAGAACGGAATAATTACAATTCCTCTTCAGATCAATGATATTTACTTGATTCTAAATATGCAGCATGGTTTACACCTTTAAACGACCTTAAGTAATCATTTTCCAGGCAGAACAGAAAATCCATTTCCATTAGTTTCTAAAGACTCGGAAAGTATGTATGTAGGAAGATCACCTTCCATAAATTCACCTTTTTAGAGCCACTGGGTAACCCAAAATTTATGCAAGTGCAGGTCAATCAAATCCTTCAGTATTTATATGCTCCCTTTCAAGCTCCAGGGAACTGGAGTAAAATGCTAAAAATGAAATACACATGTTGTAATACACAGAAGATTTAGAGATGGAACTATTCTGACAGCCCAAAATAAAAAGCATTATGCATAAGATCTGAACAGCTAGGTCTGTACCTAAATCAGATATTGATTTAGCTCACTGGAGACAAGTTATAAAAGCTTTGGAATTATGTACGCTTGATCAATGTGTTTTAGAAATGAATCTCTGTCTGACTTAATAATTTAGGCAAGGGAAGAAGTCGTATAAATATCCCTACATTTTACTTTATAGGACAGTTAACCGATTTCTAATCAAATCTGTAAGTAAACAGCATTATTTGTTTCCAAGAAATATCAATATTAAAATAGTTTTCAAAGAAAATCTGAAAACAGACTTCAAAAATGATTGCTACCTATTAAACACACGCACACACACAGACACACACTGATATATGAGTATACAAACATGATGACTGAGATACAGAGGTGAGTGCGAGTGCAACACCCCTTTGTAACATCCAGGGATGGAGAGTCCTAGCATCACACTGAAAAAAAATAGGATTCAGAGTTTCGGACAGATGAGAAAATTGGATATGTTTGATATTTTAGCCCTTAAAGTTGTAACAGTGGTTCTGCACTTGAGTGCAGGAGCAATGTCCCACTTCAGCACAAACACACCAACCCTAACATGGTTGGGGAGCAATAAATGCTTACACCCAGACATCTCAGAGTGTCTTTTAAACCAGAGGGGAGTTTCTCAGGTTAGAGATAGATAAACTGAGGCACAGAAAAGCAAAATGACCCCCTGAAAGGCACAAGGCAAGCTCAGGTATAAATGCCAAGAGTGAAGGCTTTTATTTGAATGCCAAGTCTACTAGTACAAACCTTCCTTCTTAACCACATTACTGCTCAAATCCCACTGCTATCAGTGGGAGCTTGAGGGCTGATTCTGATCTGGCTTAGAGCTGGGTCAAGCACAAACACACTCCTCAGCTATTCCCTAAGCTCTTGTGTCCTAGCTAACCGTGGGGCAGTCCAACCAAAAGGTAAAAAGCCGACTCACTGCTGTAGTTTCTCTGGGTGGCCTTGGCAATAAAAAAAAAAATCCAATGCTGACACCATTCACGAGTCATTCCCAGCAGCATGGAAACAAGCTCTGCTCCCAGCAGAGCACTGTCCTCACCCAGCAGAGGGTGAACCTCAGCACAGACCCACATTGTGGCCAAGTCCACAATGATACTCCCCAAGCTACCAATGCATGAAAAATTGGGTAAAGCCAATTGCTGCAGCCTCAAGGGATTCCCTGCTAAAGCATATAGTCAAACAAGGAGGGAAGCCACTTACCGTAGAGGACTGTAATGAGTGACACGGGCATGACCAGGATACCCACCAGCATGTCTGCCACTGCTAAGGACATCAGGAAGAAGTTTGTGGCATTCTGCAACTTCTTCTCCAAGGACACAGCCATAATTACCAATATGTTCCCCCCAATGGTCAGCAGGATGACAACCAAGATCAGGAGAGCTGGCCAGTTCTTCTCCCTCACAGACATCCGAGAGACTTCACCCTTCTCAGAGGCATTAAGAGGATCAGATGTAGGCAAACTCTGATTCAGAGTCAAATTGGTGCTTAAGGACCAAGCCATCAGACCACCATGCAAACTAAAATCCAGTGTGACAGACACTGTCGTTAAGCTGAGTAATATTCCAGTGCTACTTAAAGTGCTCATCGTCTGGGACTGGTTTTTCTGTCTTTTAACCGTGCCTCAGAGATGATCCCTTTTCCAAATTGCAGGTCCAAGGCAGATGCCGAACTTCACAAAACCTGAGCCAGAAAATCATTTGATCTTCCATAGTGAAACAAACCTTGCAGAACTTAGCGTGGAGCTCTTCTACTTTCCTTGACTGTGGTGGAAGATGACCCCTGGTCAGCAACCTTGAGGGAAAGGAGACTTTGCATTCTCCAGCTGGTTTCCAGGTCCACCATTCTGAAAAAAAAAAGGAAAAAGTATATTCTTCACTGGAATCACAGTATACACAACACCTTCTTTATCCCAATGCAAACGACATCCTTATTCTCTCCCTTCCTGCTGGCTAGGATGTTCTCCAGACTGCAAGTAATTTATCTTATGGGTACAGACTATGCCTACAATGATGGGGGAGAGAGGGAGAGAATCACATCAGTGTGCTCTGGCTGGTTAAAAGCTGATTATCACTAATTAAATGTTTTGTGAAACCTGCAGAAGCAAGTCTGAAGAGCAAAATATGTTTCAGTTGATAGCCACTTCACAGATACTCTGCTGCTGTGTAAAATAGTAATTGCACAGAATTCCAACCAATCCAGATAGCACAGCCAAAGCACAGCATAAACCACCACTTTATGGAAGTGTTTGGATATATTTTGTATATTCTGAGATAAAGCACAGGTGTTGCAAAAACCCTCAGATGTTAATGATTAACTCTCCTATAATAGTGAAGACTATAGTTTGGGTTTTTTATTGGGAATTAAGTGGTGAACAAACACAATATATATTAAGTAACATTATATGATTGCTACACTGTCAATCTCTCCAAGCAAACAGATAACAGAGTTGAGAGAAAGGACAAACTTTCATAAAAGCCAGGCAGTTATTTCTGCTCTTCTTCATCCGTTTTTGTGCCGCTGTGGTTCTGTGCTGATCACCAGTAAGCCCAGTCCTACCAGCCTGCTGCCCAGGACCTGCTGCCAGTATCAGCACCTTCATCACACACATAGCTAGCAGGACAGATTTCCTCAGAGTATCTGACATGATTTATGCTTCTTCACAAATGACTTAACAGTGAGGGCAAGTCAGAATATGTCCCCTGACTGCTCCGGTACTACAGGCCAGAAAGCATCATATTCTGCCTCTGAAAGAGTCCATTAGCCTCATGCATTGACCTAATTCAGCAAATTAAACATTCTCTTAACTTCAGGCACATGCCTCCACCCACTGATGCTTGGGGCACGTGTTCCCAATCCTTGCTAAATCACATCCTCAGGAACTCAATCATATTGACCACCAATCCTGTACAACTGAAGAGAACATCAGATTTGCTTTCCATTTCCATTGCATCAGAGTCAGGATCCTAACAACCACGTACCGCATAGGACCAAAAGCACAGAAGGAAAGCAGTTAGTAGAACAACAAAAAAGCCAACCCCACACTGTATGCGAGATGACCACTAGGTAGAATAAAATCAATAGCTTGCAGTTTACGTTGAGCATATCCTCAACTTTTTGTGTAGTCCACAAGAAAACCGCTGTTCTATCACTGTTAAATAAATAACTACAGAAAAGCCAGATTTTAGCCCTTGAATACACTGTGGCACACATGTGACACAGCAATTTGCTATCCAGGGATCAAAAGCTAAATGTAATTCATGGAATTACATTACATTTTATGTAAAATAAGCAGTGCTCAGAGTCCTATAATAAAATGTTTAACATTCATGGAGGTTTTGGAAACTTACTAATGGGCTTTGTGCACAAAAACATTTCTTAAATGAGCAGTGCGTACAATGAACCCAGATTTGCTTCTGCATTATAGTTAATTACTCCCAAAGGGTCTCTAAACCTCATATTTAGGAAGAAGTTTTGCACTATGTGCACAGAAAATAATTTTGCAGCTGCACATGCAGATGAATTAGCAAGTAGTCACTGGACCATTTATTTTTCCAACTTAGCTGGTCTAAAAAAAAGTCTCCAGAAAGCTTCAAAATACTTCAGAGTATTTTTTTTTTTTTTTTTCCAAAACACAGCTTTTACTTTAAAGCTGTGAACAAAATTAAACACTTTTCCAAACCACCTTTCCACAGTGAAGGAGACACTAGGCAGCTTTGTGGCACTTGAGCTTTGCTGTGCAGGACACCCCCATAAAAGCCAGTGGGAATTTCTGGGTCTCCAGAAATTCTCTCTTCGGCTCCATGACTCTTGGGCACTCCTGGTGATGCCAAAATATTACTTTAGCAGGATGAGCAGAAAGTTCATGCCCAAACATGAGGATGTGGTCAGGCAGCAGGACACCCCCTCAGTCTTACTTCTTCCCAGGTCTGAGCTCTTGGAGGTTTTGGAGAAGGTGATGTTACCACCACTCTTGCCATAGAGATGAATGAGCATGACATTCCTGGCACATGCCAGTTGGAGTGGCTGAAGGAACATGGGCAGGGAGATGCCTCATGAAAAAATAAAACAACCAACAAAAAACAACCTAACCGCAAAATAGGATTTCTGAATTAAAAGTGTCTAATTTTATAACTGCTGAGGACTGAATTCTGAAATGGTCAGTAGGGTCATTCTCTTGCATTTCACAGATGTATTTGCAATAGCATTTTCTTCCATGAATGATGTTGTAGCAGAGCATGGAGTTAGAAAATCAGTAGGTAGAGTTATCACTTGCTTATTCATCAGTTTTATTATTAAAAATAAAATGTACGTTATTTGGCTACTAATGTACAGCAAAGCACAGGGTTCCAAAATCATGATTTTCAAATACAATTTGCTTTGAATTATCTTCTGGATAAAAATCGGTTTTGTCAGAAAGGTCTAAGAAAGGGAGACTTCAAAATTCATTTGCTTGTGCTAAACGAGCAGTTTTCAAACACACAGAGACAGACTTTGAGCAAAATGCTTTCTACACAAAGTGAATTCTCAAGTCTGGTACGCAATAACTTCTCAGCAAGAAAATTACATTTTCCAAAGTCTAACAGATTTCTCAGTAATCCTCCCCCCACACTACTGTCACTAGTTAAAAATGTACATGTTCTACATGCAAGAGTAAAATTATGCTATGACACTGAGAAATGAAATTTTTTTAATTAGGGCTATAATGGTAAAAACGAATCTCAGACTCCAAATCCCATCTTTGCTATTAGAAAGAATTATGATTTCTTTTCAAACTTGGCCCATTCACCTGTCTAGTACTTGAAGTGACTCATGAAGAGAACCATTACTATTTTTGTGCCTATACAGAACTAGGAAAAGAAAAGGAAATCACAGAGACACCTAAAAAAGTGTTTTCCAGGTGCACTTATGGAAATCCAATACTCAAAATAACTGGGTACATACATAGGGGAGATGTGTAGAAAAAAAAGCAATGACACTGGCAGGAGCTCTGCCTTATCCTATCACCCCCGAATTCCTGGTTTAGATGGACCAAAAGACCATCGAATGGTATGTCACCTTGTCCCTGATGATGGCCAGAAAGAAGTTGGCAGCCCTTGTTCTTGCTGCCATTGGCAGCCACCCCTGAGGGCAACCAGGCCCCACACCTGGGAAACGGAGGAAGGAAGAACTAATCTCTCAGACCAGAATAGCAACACCACTTCTTTTCGTGTTGCCTAAATTCAGCCATCATCAGGTCTGGCATAAACAGCGACAGACCTTCACCTCTTACCTTGGCATAAACAGAAAGGAAAAAAAAAATTACATGGAAGAGAGGTGACTCTTGGGTCTAAGCCAATGCTTCTGGCTCCATCCTACCACATTTCTGTGAAAAACCCTGTGCTAGAGAGTCCTTATCAAGTCTCATTGACCCCCTTTTTTCTACATTGCCTTTATTTATTGTTTTATTTTCAGTTTTCACTGCCTGGATAATCATTGTTATTCATCCCAGAATAGCATCAGGTTCTCTAGTGGCAGGAATACCTTGGAGAGGACATCAGGATAATGAGGGTTTTCAAAGGTGGTATAAGCTTTTTCCAAGACTATAATGGTAAAAAAAAAAGCCACCACAAAAACCCCACCACATCACATAAACACACAACACAGCTATCTCAACTGCATTAACAATCAACAGAGGGAGCATTTTGCATATTCATTTTGAAAAATTATATGTGGGAATTTGACAATAGCAATGCTCAGGATTGGGCCCCACCTTCAGAATTAACTGCCCTATTACTTTGTTAATACTTTATATTCTGACTTGAAGTCATCAGCTAGCTTTTTCACTGCATCCCTTAGTCTCCACAAGGTAAAACTTTATGACTAATTCCTTCAGCTACAGTCTTCTAAGCACATCACTGTACCAGAAAAATAATTCACATTTTATTCATGAATTCTGCATATATTTAAGAAATATCTCCATAATTTTAAATTAAAACCTGTGCCTACCACAGATCTTTTTCCAATAGCTAACTTCAAAGCACACATACTGAATTTTGTGGTCAATCATCAATTCCAGTTCAATCTACTACCGATAGTCCTTAAAATTATCATTTAAGCATTCAGCAAAGCCAAGTTCTTGTCTTTGCCACTCTTGCTTTTTCATAGAGGAAAGTAATGAGTTCTTTGGGCACTTTTTCCTTCAGTCTTTAAGTCCAGTTTAGAATAAACTGAAACTACAAAACCAGTTTTGTTTCTCTCCATCAAGAACACATGAATTATTTATAGCAAGAGTTTGGTGTGCTGAAGTTTTCAGATGATCCAGAAGGTTAGTAGCAGGGAAACAAAAGATACGATGGTTCATAAGTCTGTACTGGGGGGGTTCACATGCCTTTGGGAGTGTTTACCACCATTACTCTTACTAAAAGGAAAAAACAAACCAACCAACCTTTCTTGGAATAAACACAATTATTTTTTCCCTTGAATTAAATGCATTTGTCTTTAGGTTTTTTTTTACCTTTCAAAGCTCAGAACATTTTTTCCTGGAGAAAATCAGCCACCTGCTGGGAACCCGAGATGTTCCCCAGCCCCCAGCCAGGATTCTGCCTCCCCTGGACAGACTGCAGAGCTCCTGCACTCTCGTAAATCATTTAACAACTCTCTGGGACTCATAGCCTGAATGCTAACAATATGCATTTGAAATTGGGTAAGAAATCAAAGGTTGTCAATTTAGCCCAAAAAAGAACCCGGGTCTCAGGCAGACTCAGAGAGGAGAATAACACATTAATCCATGGTACGTCTTGCTGTAAAAAACCAAAAGTACTTAATGATCAAAAGCAATGACTTTCAGCAATTCCCTCCCCACAAGAAAAACAAGCAACGCCCAATGGCTTGTCAAAGGTGCAAAGGCCATATGCGAGCATCTTTTTCCTCCTAAACTATCAGCAGTATTCAATTCTGAGTCGCATTCACGTTTCATTGATAAGCAGATGAAAGCCAACGAGGTAAAGATTAAGCATATTTTTAAACCAAAAGTTTTTCCTCAGCCTTGGCTTTGATAGTAGACCTCCATAAGGGTAAAAATAAATCTGAGTCAAGTAAACTGAACTGCAAGTACTGCAATTTGACAGGAAACCAGTTGCAGATAGTTCACAACTCTGAGCCAGATAGTCAGCTGATTTAAGTTGTTATAGCTCCATGAAGCCCTTTACAAAATGGCAAATCATTTTAAATTATATAATAGGATACAGAATTTAGGCTCAGGAAGGCAGATTTAAGGCTCATTGTTCACTGTAAAGTCTGTGTTTCCTGCTATTTGCATCTTCATTAATTTATTTTCTTAATGCATTGCCAAATTAATTTTCATTTTCCTTTGGAACAGAAGGTTGCTTTAGAATACATCTTTTCATGACACCCTTGAAGGTCCCCTTTAGTTTTAGTGACTGAATAAAATCATATTTTATATTTACAGAATTCTGTATTTTAGGCATTTGTAGCTCATCTTTCTCCTTTTTGTAGCAGCACTAAGATGCATCCCTATTTCTGTGCAGATCTATTTTTAAATTGTGTATGAGAACGCAAGAAGTCTAACAGAGACCACCAATGTGACTGGGGCTGAAGCACATTAAATACTGAATTTGGTTCAGCACTGGGTTTGCTTCAGCCCAGAGAAAACACGTTGAACAGGGACATATTTTCTGTCTACAGCAGCCTGCTGGTGCTTATAGAGAAGACACTGAGACTCCTCCAAGAGCTGCACAGCAAAACTACAAGAAACAACTGTCACAGTGACAGATTTAAGGAAATAAAGCATAAAATAAGGAAAAAAATAGATAAAAGAAATCACAGTGAGAGTGGTCAGGCAAGCAAAGTGGGTCACAGAGAGACTGCAGGATCTCCATCCTTGTAGATGCTCAAAACACAGCTGGGGATTACCCTCAGACACCTGATCTAACTTTGAAGTTAGCAATGCCTTGAGCAAGAAGAGACCTTCAAGTGGTCCCTTCTAGCCTAAATTATTCTACAATTGGATGAGGAATGTGCTTCTGAGCAAAGCTGTCCAACCTGGGGGTGTTTTTGAGCTCCTGTCCCTGGAAGCACACCCTATACTTGTCTCTGCTACTCAGTCTCCGCATAAGACCAGCACAACCTGTCCCCTTTTGTTTCCCCAAGGCCAGGAATAAAACCATGTGCCCAGGTGAGAGAGCAAAACCGTGAGGACCCCAGTCTACATGATGTAGGGACCAGGACCCTACAGCTGCACCAACATGTGCCCCTATCACACCATGGAGATGCACACGGCAATGCCAAGTCCTCACCCCTGGTCACCTGTTGGGGTCATTGGAATCTGGGGAATCTACAGTTCAAGTATATTCTGAAAAGTGGCAACCGTAGAAAGCCCCAGATCATTTTAGTCACTTGGTAGCATCAGGAAATCTTCCTGTCTTTTGAAAGCAATACGTGGACTATCAGCACAGAGGCACGTTTTCACAATCATTTCAGTGGGAAAAGAAAAATCAAAACCTAATGATTATTCTACAGATACCTACTTCAAAGTTAACTGAAGATGCAGTCCAGAGAAGTGCTTACACCTAATTTTAAGTACTTCAATACTTTCCAGAGCCACTCTTGAACTGGGGACCATATTACTAGCAATTTGGTTAGGGACTTCCTTTCTAAAGAAGTATTCAATACTCCCTTCTTCAGTTTTGCAAGAAATTCTGGAATTTCTTTTAAATTTTCCCACCAGGTACTGGACATAAATCAGTGTAAAAAACACTTAAAACCTTAGGGAAACCTCCCCAAACAGCTTTTTACCACTTTTTTTTTTTTTTTTTTTAATTCCAACACAGAAAATAACTATTTAATTACTTGCAAACTAAAAAAGAATATTTCATTTTTTCACAGCAAGAGGAAAATGGATTTTCTCAGACACAAGCTCAAGTAATGATATTTTGTAGGGTCATAATAATGAATCACTACCATTCTGTCCAAAACCAAATAGCATTAATTTCCCTCTCTGTATCTTCCCTCATGCTGAGTCAGAAAGGCATTAATTTCTTTTCCAGACATTTCAAGGCAATACAAGCACACAGAAGAGATCTTAATCTACCTTCTGGCAGTAAGACTAGCATCCTTGTTTTTTATTTCCCCTTGGTGGACGAGCGCCTGGGAACCTCACAAGAAGATGTAGCTACTCTGCCACTCCCCACAATGATAAACTTGCTCTCTCAGCTCAGACACACAGAAATACTACAACAGAATAAATCTGAGTCTCATCACATACTGTCCTAACTTCTTGGAGTGATTACATCATAGTTAGCTCATATTTTCTATGTGTAGATATCATTCCAAGCTGCTTTTTTTTTTTTTTTTTAAATAAGCATGTCCCTCTGTAAATAAGCATTCACCTCTGTAACAAGACCAGCTGAGCATCCCTCAGCCTCCTTGGCAGGTGTATTTTGGGATCCTTATTATTGTGTGGGACGTTCACCTACCACCACACATGAAGTTAATCGTAAGTTAAAATTTGGATTTTGCTTCATCCTTATTGATAAATAACTGAAAGCATTCAATACCAGCATTAAAAAGTCAACAATTCCTACAGGCGTGTGTGTATTTGTTCCCTGGCACGCGGAGGTTTGAGAGTCTGTAGACTTCCCCAAGGCAGCTCTTGTAAGCTGTACAGACCCCCCTTGTGCCACCACTGGGGTGACATCCCCTCACTCCCTTTTTAATTCAGCGGTACGACATGGTAAACATCAAATGTAACACTGGTGGAAAATCTTATTGGTAGGGTTTATTTACCCTCAGCTTTTCAGTGCTGTTGTAGCAAAGTACTATTGAACTCTTTCCTACTCACAGGAAAACCAAGTTTTCTCTCTGCTCTTAAATGCTTTGCATGACAGCTCTTTGTTTACAGCATTAAGGTCTGGAAATGAGAACTTGCAAAGTTTGCTCTCCAAATAAAACATAATAAAACAAAACCACTTGCCTGGCTTCCTGTAGCTAACTCTTTCATGTTTTAAAGCCACACCTATTTAAAAACTGTGGTGGTCCATCTGTCCCCCGCACCCCTTTTCTCTCCTGGACCACTTCACAACCTCAGGAATTCCCACCAGACCTTGGCCTTTGTGTAATGAGTTGGACAGCGCCCCTTAACTGTACCAGGAACTCCTATGTGGCTGAGGCAGGGAGTGGCACTGTCTGTACCAAAAACACCGGTTGACTGGTCAACTGGTCAAGGCGAGCAGCGAGGACAGGAACAATCAGTTATCCCCAACAGCCTTGGAATGTTCCTTACCTGGGTTGCCACCCAAGCGAAGTGGTACCATCGTTACTGGAATTCCAGTAATTACCAGCAGGATTATGGTCAGTGTGCAAGTTTATGAATGACAAAAGCCAATCATCTCATGACCCTGTAAAACACTGGTCCTATGTGAGGCCCTTTGAGCTCTCCTGGACCACAGTGGGCTGTGACCAGCAGCTCCTTCTGAGTGGGAAAACGCTCCGAGTTTGCAAACTCTTCAGTTTGCTAAATTGGAGGTCCATTGCCAAAAACTGACTGTAGAGTCTGGGCTGAAACCCTTCACTCCTTGTGGCTCAACCCTCACCTGTCAAGAAATGCCAAGACATTAGGCAAGAATATTTCACTGAGATTGAGGGGAATGTTTAGCAGGTATACCTTTACATATATATATATATATGTATATATATAATCATACCTATGTGTATGCATGTGCAAATTAAGTAACCTGTAAATGTGTGATTTAATTACAAATTGAGTCTTAGACTGCTGCTAGAGACATATTATCCTTAGACATAAACCATTGACCAAGTCTGAGACTAAGATTGGGCTGAGCTGCACCTAGACTCCTCTCAGGAGTTTAGAAAGCAAGGGGGTCTGCTCTGAACCTTGTGACTCAGCGGGAAGGTCCTCTTCATTCTCTGCATCCACGGTCTCTCTGTGAACCACTCCAACTCGAGTGTAACTTAATTGTCCTTTGTGTGCTTCTTCCATGCAGTAATAGAGTGAACCCCGCCATTTCTGAACCCTTAACTAGGTCACTGTTTTGATTAAAACAAATCTTGTCGAATCACCTTGTTAATCGACTGGTGATAGAGTGCTATTAAAATACCACATTCCAAACCTGGGATTTTCTATAGAGGCATAAATAAATTCTAAACTGCTACTAAATCAAATTATGTAAAGACTCTCATTCACAACACAGAAGACTCCACAATTTCCAGCAGTTTTTGAAGCACAGTGCTCTATCCTATGTGTGGTTGAATATCTTCATCATTCTAAGTTACCATATATATGGCATTTGTTACCAGTACATATGCACCCACAGGAAAACACATCTAAACACATACAAGCATCTAAATAAAAAATAATCATGAAGTGATTTATTTTGAAATTACGTTTTTGGGGAAATCTCACATTCAGTGAAAGTGAACCTGGCATTCTTAAGTCATTGTGCATACTCTGCAACAGTAATAGAGAGCAGCACTCAATCTGGAAAGGAAGAACGTGAATATTCACCAGGCCAGACCATGAGTCATGGCATGAACACACACGCACCATTACATAAAAGACATGTGCCCATTTTTAGGGGAATAGTGGCAACTCATGTGTTACTTAAGAAGGCAAATTTCTTAATCAAGCAAGAAATCTTTTGATGTTGCCTTTGTAGCTTTCCTTTCTCTCCAGCTTTCTGTGTTCCAAAATCAGACCAGTTGGGTAACATCACTCCTTTTCTAATGAAGAAACTGGGATTTATTATGCAGTGATGTGGGGCACATCCTGCACCACATTCCACACATGATCCAGGGAGAACCCTGGGCTCAGGCGGCTCAACCCATCACGCCTGTGCCACGGCCTGGTACGCCACCAGGACATGGCTGCTCACCATGGGGTTCACATGGCTGAAGTCTCCTCTCCCTTAAATTCATTTTCCCAGTAAGCACCTGAACGTGCAGAACCCTCTAATTCAAAGCTCAGAGCACTATTTATTCTAAATTATAAGCTCTTTAATAGAAGCTTCCTACCTAAAGTGGTGATGCATTATTAATATATGCCATGGAATGTCCCTCCTGTTGTCAGTGCTGCCTGAGCATCTTAAAAAAAATAAAAAAATAAAAAAAATCACAGCATCAGATAAGCCAGGGAAAAACAAAGCAAAGGGCAAAGCATAATAAAAAGTGTCCCTAACAAACTGACAAACCACTCAGGGCTTTTATTATAACAGTATAATTAAATATGTGTTTTCACATACCTGTACAATGTCATAAAAGGGATTATTGAAATATTCATGAGTTACTTGACTTATCTGTATCTCATACATAGCAACAGCTGATATAAGAACAATTACATAGAAAATGTAGCTATTCATAGCAAGAATAACCAAAGGTTACTACTGTATGGATAATGCTCACAGAGTGATTCAAACCCAGCTTCAGAAGCATGCAGCCACTTACACACCAAAGCTCTGGTCCCACCACTGCAACTCTTCCTTAAGGTCTATGGAAATGCTCTACTGCCTTCCCCAGCAGAGAAGGGGACCATGACCTGGCAGCTGTATTTTTCCTTCTCTTCCAGTTTTACAGGCTCTGACGTGGCTATTTAATATATGAGGAATACATTGGATCCTAGGAACGTTAGGGAACAAAGACTGATAAAAGGTAAGTTAAGTAATTCCTTAAAGACCTTGAAAAAAAACCCCCACACCCCAAAAAACCAAAACCCAAACACACACACACAAAGACAACTGCAAAAATGCAAGGTTGGTTTGTTTGTTTTTCTTTCTTTCTTGGGAAGACTGATTCGTATGGACCTGAAAGGGGACAGATGACAGTATAAATTCAGAAAACCAACACTTCTCTGATCTAAACCGATCACAATTGGGTATTTTGGTAAATCAGTACTAAGGGAAACCCTAAAGACAAAAGTAGGTAGGAAAGAAAACTGTTAACAACAGGCATTAAAAAAAACCCAAAAGGACAACGAACAACATCAGACTGAACCAGTTAAAAGAACTGGTCTGTGTGATGCCTGTATTTAAAGATAGAAAATGACCAACACAGTTATAAACCTCTTAGTTTGATCTTAACCAGGCAAAATTTCAGAACAGATTTTAAAGGAAAATTAAAGACATGAAGATACATGGAAAATGCTATAAAATGCAACATGAGTTTCCCAGATGTACATTGTAACAGTCTTGACTTAGTGTCTTGGGATTTTGTTTGTTTGTTCTTTAACACCCCCTTCTCTAGGCAAAAAAAAAAACACCAAACCCCCCAAAACAAAGCAGTGGTTCCAATATACACAGACTTCATTAAATCATTTAATACGGTGTCACAAGGGAAATTATTAGGTAAACTCCAGAGAAAGAGACAAAGAGAGCAATTGTGAAACCACTATGGAACTGGCTGCAGAGGAGATGAAAATGGATGAGGCTGAAAAACCAAGCCCTGGTCTGGAAGTAAGCTGTTTGCTGAGGATGGCAAAGTTTGATTTTTTTATTTTTTTATTTTTATTTTTTTTAAGTGATGCCAAACCAAAACATTGACTTTGGGAATTAAATGTACTGATGATTCAAAACCAGGATGCAACACCCACATTGGGAAAGGCTGGAACATCACACAGGAGAAGCTGAATGGCTTTGCGGACTGAACTAATCACATAACTAACAATGAAATGTGATAATACAAACTATAAATAACTAAGAGAATTTGGCTGTAAACTAAGAGTTTATCAGTTGGAAACAAAGATAATTACTTCAGCATCTGAGCCACACGTCAGCACAAGAGGGACATGAAAGACAAATATAATCTAAGCTATATATGCATACACCAAGCAAGGGATTTCTTGTAAAGATAAGGAGAAATTAATTCCACTGGCACAAGACACTTGAGTCCTAATACTTGTATTTTTACTCAATAATCTTCTGTTTTCAAGAAAGATCATTCAAACAGGAACAAGCCTGTGCATTCATGGGCAGGAGCATCCTGCCTGTGAGCCAGCTCCAGGCAGCAGGCCATGGAGACACGCCTAAGATGTGTTAGTGCACCGAGAAGCTGAGAAAGCACCAGCGACTGCTGTGCCATATGGACACAGCCAGGCAGACCAGCACCGGCACATACCTAGCCAGCTCAGAGCCTGGGCAAAGCGAGTGTGGCTGAGCTACACTCATCCATGGGGACAGCAGAACAAGAGAGTCATCTGAGAAGAAAAGACTAAAAGGCTTGGCTTGTTTAACCATACAAGGGGACAACATGTGGTAGACTCCAACAAAGCAGAACCGACCACCACCACCACCCCTGTGTCCCCATTGCACTTGGTTCTATAGGCTTCACTGAGGCAGGGTTGTAGTCGTGACTCTCACTTCAAAGAAAAGAGATTCCTTGCACAGGCAGGTTTGTAATATCTAGGCAAGGGCTCTCGTACACATTTCTGAATTGCAAGTACTCCTCTGCCTTTCTTAGCAAGTTCTGCATTTGCAAGAAAGTACATTTTCTTCTTCAGCTACATCAATCATCTAACTGGTCTTTAGCATCTCAATGATTACAGGGTTCTCTATGTACCAACTTCTCTCACCCCCTCTTCCTCACTCCCACATCATTAGAACTTGCGCCTCAGCTGCTCCATCATCACCCACAGCACCACAGGGTGGTAACATGGGTTACCCACACCCTACTGACCTCACCCTCCCATTGACATGCACCCAGACGAGCTTCAAGGAGGCTGACCCACAGATTCAGCCCAAGGGGCCATCAGCACTCCTCCCTCCAGCCAGCTTTCCTCCCAAAATCCAGGATCCCAAGTTTCACCCATTTTCCCTTCTTTCTCTGATCAGCACAGGGCTACAAAAATGATCCAAGGGCTGGAGCACCTCTCCTATGAGGAAAAGTTGAGAGACTTGGGCTTGTTCAGCCTGGAGAAGAGAAGGCTGCGGGGAGACCTGACTGCAGCCTTTCAGTACTTAAAGGGGGCCTACTGGAAAGAAGGGGACAATATTTTTAGCAGGACTGGCTGTGACAGGACAAGGGGTAATGGTTTTAAAACTAAAACGGGGTGGGTTTAGACTGGATATAAGGAAGAAATTCTTTACAATGAGGGTGGTGAAACACTGGAACAGGTTGCCCAGAGAGGTAGTGGAGGCCCCATCCCTGGAAACATTCAAGGCCAGGTTGGACGGGGCTGTAAGCAACCTGGTCTGGTTAGCAGTGTCCCTGCTCACTGCAGGGGGGTTGGACTAGATGACCTCTAGGGGTCCCTTCCAACCCAAAACATTCTATGATTCTATGTACACAGGCACCTTGCAAGCCTGCTTTCCCTTTTCAGCATTGAATAGAGACAGTTCAATACCTTTTAAAATTTGTTCTAACAACATGGCTTTTTGATTAAATCTTATTATCTAGATTTTTAAAAAAAGTCTTATTAGCCTGATTTTTTAAAAAAAACAGTATTTTGTTTCATTTCTTTAATTCCTTTCCTAGGCCTTATAGCTGAAAGACAGAAGGGGCCAGAAATCAAGATGTTTGATCAGCTTTGGGTTTAGTAATAAAGAAAGAAAAAGCTAGAAAGACTATTAAAAATCTTTAATTACTTTTCCTTTTTCCCCAAAATTGTTCTGGGGAAACCACACTCCAGTATGAACTAAATTTATACTGATTTTCTTAATACAATGACATGAATTTGAGCTATTTTCCCCTACTTTGCTTATTGTTATTTAACTTCAGTTAATGCCCTACTATTTCATACTACTAATTCACGTTAATTCTCCTTAGACTGATGAAGCAACTCTATTACGAACTGTATGTTTTTTCCCTTCATTTCTTTTCACCCTTTTGAGAAATGTAGTAATTAACAGCAAATGTTTTTCTGTATGTTCCACGGCTCTAAAAGCAAACAAACACCCCCACCCCTGCTGACTGCTTCGTGCCATGAGAGGTCACTTCAATCTGGATGCCTTATTCCAGGTAAATTCTGCATCATGCTGATGCTCTCAGACTAAGCCAAGGGCAGATTCTGAGCTCTTACACTGTAGTAAATCACAAATATCTTCAATTAAACAAGAAGGCCCAATCACCCCTCTGGTCAGACAGACCTCAGTATAGTCACTCTTGATTTGTAACTAGAAAATAGGCCAATTGCATTGAAAAAATCTTCAACAAGATTAGAAGCAGGCTTTTTATTTAGAGAAATAATTTAATTTTTAAAGCATTTGACAATTTTAATAGATATCATCTATGAATAAGCCAGGGTGTGCAATATGCCTGAAGCAAGAAGAAAAAGGCTCATTAACTTTGAGAGAATAGACAGATGGGCACGTTGGGGTAGAGCTCTGACAGCTCCCGAATTATGTAAGAAGCGAAGAGTGAGGAGTCGGATGCCACGCACACGTGTGAAGGAGTCATTTCCATGGGAGCAAATTGCAGTGACACAACTGTCATCTATGACATCAGTAAATGAGTCAGGAAAAACGAAACATAATGGAAAATACTTCACTTTCTAGCATGACGTGAAAGGCAAGGAGGTCTATGAAAGTTGATGCCATTTGGATTAACCCGGTTCTCCTTATGAGCATGCACATGAAAGAAGGATGTTGTACAATTTGGATTCTACCACAAGCAGAGTGCGTGAGGCATGCTGAAACTGCAGCAGAGGTGGCTGGTGCTGCAAAGAGCAGGCAGATGCTTGGCTGCATTAACAAAATGTGTAGGACCACAGCAAAGAAAATGAAAACAGGGAGAAGCTGTAGACAAAACCAGGAATATAAAGATGGAGAAAATATGAAGGTTAAAGACTAGCACAGAAGCAAACACTATAATGTAAATACAACCCCTGGTCTAAAGGACAGTCTACGAAGGAAAACTAGCATTTAGAAGTAAAGGAACACTGGTATTTAGAAGTGGTATCATTCAAACAGGATGCAAAGCAGCCATTTCCTTTTTTTAAAGGAATATTTTTCCTGCATTTACCTAAAATTTAGGTGAAATTTGCCAGGTGCACCAGCAGGGTTTTCCAGCCAGGCTGGGGATGACTACTGTGTTGTGGTCAGCGACCCAAAGAGAGCCGTCCCCGCAGAAGTGATGGGTGACAGAAGACCAACACCTCCTTATGCAGGTCACACGGGCACAAGTATATCAGAGGGAGGTGGTCAAACACACTTTTAATAAACTCTACTAAGGAAAAATAACAAAACTATCAAACCAGTTTATATATGAATCAGGTAGCGTCTGCATTTTAATGGCTGGAACAAAGGCAACTGAACTCTAATGAAGTCAATTTTCTCTCGCAAGTGATTACTAAATTGCTTTCACTTTGTCAGCAAGGCAATATCTATGTGAGTAGCTCAGAGTTAAGGAATTACCAAACCGTCAGTTGTCAAGTGGAGAAAAACATTTTCCCTGCCCTGGGTAAAGCATGTTTGAAAGAGAAACACATCTGTTCCTCTGGTAACAAGCAGCCCATCACAGGATGGAATTACTCTATTAGAAACAACAGGCAGGTCCATCACTCCTGGCTTCTGATCTCTAACAACTTCAGTATCACCACAAACTAAAATAATTCAGGTGCCAGCACTGCTGATTTTAAGTGAATGAGAATTTTCCCACCAACTCCAGTTAAGCTGGAATTTAATTATTTTATGTTTGGTCTCACAAGGAGCAAAACTATATTTGAAGGCAACGGGCATGGTACGTTTTCTGACATCTGAAGTCTTTGAGTTAAGGGTAGGTCTCTTGCTGGAGAAGTTCAAACAAACTAACAGTTTGAGGCAGAAATCACTTTAGTTTGTGATGACAACAATAGCACACAGCAAGCACCGCACAGAGAGACATGAACTAAGGTTGAGGAGTCAGCAGCAGAGCCATCTCTTTGGGTACACAGCCCATTAATTACTTTGCTGATCAGCGTGGGGACAAGTACGGCACAACCACGGCCAGGCTGTGTTTGGGAGTCAGCTCTGTCTTTGCATAGCATGTGCTGCACCACACAGGCACTCCTGCTCCATCAACAGTAGTTTGGGATTCCCAATACACGCACACATTGTGCCAAATAGATACAACTTCTGTGCAGGCTAGATTAATTAATTATGCTGGCCTGTTGACCTACTGGCAAACAGGAAAACCAAAGAGCAGAAGCCCAAAGCCCCGAGTCCTGTATCATTCCCATTTATTTGGGCACGTTTCCTGCACATCCCAGCTGAAGGCAGATCTTCTCCCCTGTATCAGCAGACCAGCGTTTGGAACAGTTGCAGAAACAGGGCTTGGGTATATTTGCACAATAACAATGCAAACATCTCTCGAGTTCTATGACAGTAAAAGTGCATCTTATAGTTGTTTTCCAAACCCACCAACAACTAATTAAATATCCCCATGACCATTTATTTGTATAACAAGCAGCATCAGGCCAGGTAACCCAATATTTTAAGCAACTTTACACCAGGCAGCATAACCATTACAAACATGTTTTGATAAATGGCAGCACTCTAAAAATGAAACAGTTATGTTACTTCCATTAATTAACAGGCAATAATAGTCTTCCATATGCAAATGAGGTAACAAATGTAATTATATAATTTTTAAATTACACTGGCATAGATTTTCTCTTACACACTTCTGATCCTCAAGGAAGACTTGCATATAAAGGTCAAAGACATAGCAAACATTTCTTAGTTCCCAGTTTTCTTGCACTAAAGAAGCACAAATAACAGTTAGAAACACTACTCAGTGAGGCCAAAGTCAGCTTCATCCATGCAGGTCAACAGGAGCACTTCCCATCCCATTGATGATGCTATGAGCCACAGCACCTTGCTGGTGGGATCAGTCTGCAGGGCTGAAATTGTGACCTTTGGCAGCAGAAGTTTGTGCCATGTCTCCTAGTCCATCACTACTCGTTATCTCCTTAATGATTTGGGCGGACTAGGGGACACGGCACAAACTTCTGCTGCCATCACTACTCGTTATCTCCTTAATGATTTGGGGGAAAAAGGCACCGGGCCAGGCACTCCGGCTGATCTGTGAGCATACGGCTTTGAATTCACGACTTCGGCTTGCAGGCCCTTTAATGAAACATCTCTGTAACTCCCCAAAGTAAAATCAAATTCACTTCTGCTGATATGTGATCCTTACATAAGGATGAGGAAGGCAGGATGCAGAAGCCCGTAACACAGAGCTACATGAACATCTGAACCTTACAGAGGAGAAATTCTCACACGGAGTGCAACCCAAGCCTTGTTTCCAGTTACAACACAGGAGTTTCCATAAGATTGCCCTAGGCAGAACTAACTCTGTGTTAACAGGCCTCTCGGTGTCATTAAGAATAATATCTTACTTGAGTGCTTTGTTCTGCAAGTCTGAGCTGTCAAAAAACCAAAGAGTTCAACAAAGATACTGACACAAAACAGGATGATGGTCTCTGCTGGAAAACCCCTTTGAGCAAGAAGAACATAAATAGGTAGTAGATAGCAAAAGCTTGCGCTGGTGGTGATATGCTACTGAACTTGCCAGAACTTCAGAGAAAGCAAGGAGATCTGGCAAAACAGGCGCCTTTATTCCAGACAAACGCTACCAAAACACACACCTGGGAACACCCGGAAATATTGCAGCAGAAAGGAAGACCGGAGGAAGGCAGACACGTCCACCAAAGCGAGGAACACCATACAAGCTGTTGGAAATCTCAGGAATGGAAGCAGCAACCAGCAGTCATTAAACATAACTGGTAGAAATATCAGTTTACAGCTCCTGAGCAAAACTGAGGATTTTGAACCTAGCTGCAGTCTTGGTGTTTATGTACGGCTATGAGAGCTGTTGAGATACAAAGCATTAGAAACCAAACACCTCTGAAACACTGGAGAAAGTCACCCAAGCACAGCTGATACAACCCAAGAAACCCTCTCGCAGTAGCTTGTCTCTGTATCAATAAAAAAAAAGTTGAACAGAAAGAGGATCCTGTTTGAGCCAATGGCAAGTGTAGGCACGTTATCTTACAGTGCTCTCATTACCAGCCAAGTTGTACAACATCACGCTTGCTGAGCACCAAGGGATGGTGTAAGTATTATTACTATGGCATATACTGACCTCAGGAACAGAAACTTCACCAGATGTGAGGACCTGAACCCCACAAAACCAGCAGGCAACTCTGCCCTGGGCACAGAAGAGAAAATCTCTGAAAGTAAGGAAATGTGAACTTAATCCTGCTTTCACTGCCCCAGCAAAGCCATGTGGGAGGGCAGAGATTGTTCAAGCACAGAACTGAGGAGGAAAGCAGAAAAATCCCAACAGCCAAAAAACTAGAGACTGTAACTTCATTGAGGATTCATGAAGCATCAGAGTACCAAGCAAAATTTTTTGTCTTTGATGCTTCTACAGCATTAAATTCATTTAGAAGACTGAAAGAAAATACTTTGCACTTTCTAGATAAAAGCACCGTTGTAGTCATTCAGATGTAGAAGGGCTTTATTCTGCCAAAAATATCAGCACCGTGCTGCAGCCCAGCAGCCCTGAAATGCTACAAGACCCAGCTCTGAATCAGAGCAGCTGATTGATTCAGGAGCAACGACGCTGCACTTCTCCCCTTGATCCTACTCACCACGCCACTGCAGCCCACCGAGAACAAAGCAAGTTCTGCTACTTACACAGCAAGTGAGATAAAACCACTTCGTTCGACAACTTACAGAAAGGGTCACTTCTTGCCAAGCTCCAGAAGAGCTGTGAGGCTTCAGTGACAACACCTAGGAGTGCAATTGGGAGGGCAGGGTACAAAAGGCTGGAAGAACAGGCCTTAGTTGTTGAGAACTAGAGATATTTTGGTAGCTTGCTCATTATAATAATATGTATATTTAAAATACAACGAGTAAAACAAGACCCAGGAAAAGCAAGAGCTTACATCAAAGCCAAATACTCTGTGCAGCTTGCTCCCAGGAGAGAAACAGAGATAGCACCTCACAGGTCTGAATCTTAACATATAACAGGAAAAAAACAGAATAAGCTTTTTTACAGGAACTACTGAAATACAGGACAAAGCTCGAATTTCAATCTTTAAACAACATTATAAAGAATTCTGATAAGCATCTAAAACATTTCTTGGTCCCACTTGCTACTATTTAATAACAAATGAATTCTTTTCACTTCATTTCTTTTAAGCCGCAAAAGCACAGTCCAGTTATGAGAGGTAACAGCAGCGTGAGTTACTCAGACTCCTGCTTTCATATTACTTTGGGAAAAGGGAAACTAGCCTAGCGTTGCCAACTGTCACAGGTTTTTCTCGCAAGTCTTTTAGTATCTTGTGCCTTGGGTTTTTAAATCCCAGCCCTTTGAGGCAGTAGGTCTCACGGCTGCAGATGAAAGATGAAAAACACATCTCCTAAAGGCTTCAAAAATAGAAAGCAAATATAAGCAAACTATATTTACAAAAGCAGGGTGTATTATTTTCTGATCTTGGGCACTTGACTCATGGTTCTAAAAGGCTCTCAAGGCCAGTGACTTTGCACTCAAAAGCTTCAGTGAGAGATTCTTAAAAAGCTCCACATGCAGAACAGTTAAAATTTAAGGGAAGGGTTCAAACTTTATATTTGACACCATCCTTCTACCACAACACTGTTTGCAGATGTCCCCAGAATAACACACTGTATTCCCCAAAGCTAGCGTTTAAGTTTGCAGGGTTCCACAATGCTGCTCTTCCCCAAACAAACCCACACTCCAACTTGCATCTCTCAACTGTGGCAAACCTAAGGAGAGGCCAGGCAGCAGGGAACAAGGCCCTAATGCTCCTGTACGTTGCGCTGTGAGCAAGCCATGGCACCCTATCCCTTTCCAGCATAATGCAAGTGGGATCCACAGTCTGGTTAGGCCACAGCTGGGGCAAATCAGTCTCTGGGATGAACCAGATCAGGGCAAGTTTCCCCTGTAACACTATGGATGTTTGCTCAGACAGGTAACAAACAAGTTTTTAATGTTGTCAGATGGTAACTAATTGCTCTTGTGTGGAAAGGAGCATCCACAGCAGAGCCTACAGCTGGCCAGCAAGGAGCTAGCCTGCCAGCAGGACATCCCACAGCACAGGGGGGCATTATGGCCCAAGAGAGGAGCTCCTAGTACCAAGAGACCTCGTTTGTGCTGGAAAACCTTTTATTTAAAAAAAAAAATAAATCTACAGAGCATCACAGAAACTTAACATGAGCCAAAGTCCATACAAACTTAGTGCATGCGCAGTTTGAACAACAAACCTCCTAAAACAGGAATATTTTTGACATTCACAAGCCTTTTGCCTGCACGTGTTGTGCTGGTAAGTCAGCTGAACATGTTTGCTTACTAGTAAGAAGACCCCAAATTGAAACTGCTTTGGAGAAGGAATTAACCTCTGCTGCCAGTATCACAACAGAAATTTAAGTGGAAGGCCAAAAGAAAATATTATTGGCACACAGAAAAAAAAAAGCAAACCCACACATCCTAACCTTCTGTCCTTCAGGACCCCCAAGAACAGCTTGCTGCACTGATACCCAGGGGCTGACAAAATAAGCAGATAGGACTGTGCTATTTTAACCCACCAGCCTATGCTGCTTAATCACATTTTCCCCAGAGGTGATCACCTAATTGTGTAATTTTCTTTTTCTACACTTTTCTGAAGACAGAAAAGAGAGGCTCTCAATGATACAAAATGCACACAAATAATAGATGAGCAAAGCTATAGTCCTAAACAATTATTCTGGACAAGACAAGGACATCAAAAACTTCTATAACATCTTCTTACCTCTTTTCTTGCTTAGATAAATGTTATTTAGAAGATCTCTTTATCAATACAGGCAGCGTGAAACATGTTTGCTCTGAGATACTTCACACAGAGCTATCAAAAACAAAGCCATCCATACCCAGGTGTGCCTGGTGTGCTGATTTTTATGAGCTTTAGCCTGATTTTGGAGTAACAGCAGCTGTGCACTTAAGCCTCTTCCTCTCTTCCCCCCATGCTTCAACATGCCTCGCTTGCTGAGCTGATACAGTGACAGCAACAAACCGTCAGGGAATTCCTCTGTGCCAGGACTATCCCTTATTTTAGAAGATTTTTTGGTGCTTGTAAGATTTTCCCCAGAATACCAAGCTCTGCACCGTTTTGTGAGATCTAAGAATAGACCCTGCCTGGGCTCTACCAGAATGGCTTACCATGATTTCTTCCCAATTTAGCACCATCCAGCTCAGACTGGAAGGTAATAAGCCTTATATGTATGTGCACAAATATATATATATAAAATATGTGCATGATTTCTATCTCAATCCATTTGTCAGTAATAAATAACTTATTAATAATTTATTTTTCTAAAAAAAATCCAGGGGAGTAAAAGGAAAGAGAATAAAAACAGACGCCTGGGTTTGGGGCATTTCCTCTATCACAACCTTTGCCTCATATCCCTGTTATCTGGGAAGGGACCTTCTTACCTGGAAGGGGTTTGGGGAGAATTCAGAGTTGAGCACCATCTTCCTACATGACTGAAAATAGTATCTTCCACCCCTCCTTTTCCCCATGACAGCTGTATCCTGGGGTACCACCAGGTTCTTTCCAAAACAAATGTGGCACAGCTGCTATGATTTATCTTCACAGCTCATAGCTTGGAGTTACAGACAGAAAATACATATAACAAGGGAACATCTCCACTGTATGTTCCTGCAGGCTGGAAGAGTTCCCTCAGCTGCAAGGAGGATGGTGCAAATTGCCTGAAAATGTTGAAGCAGCATACCCAACCGGCTAGCCCCATGTTATGTTTTTCTACGAATCTGGGGGACTGTCACTGGGTTTGGTGAGTTGTCCAGCTTCTGCAGCAGGAAAAGTTTCCCTTTGCCCTAGGCAGAGGAAAAGGCTTCTGCAAGTGTGAATAAACCAACAGAGAATTGCAGGAAGGGTTCTTTTTCCTAATTACCCCATAAAATCCCTGCAATACATGTCACAGGTACACAAGCTTTCATAAAATGAGAGTCAGTAAAGCAGCAGCTCTTGCACATAACTTTCCTCTGGGCCCTGGCATGGGCTGCATGTTGTGTGAGTGCCAGTGCCGCTCCAGGATCTTGCTCTGCAAGATCAACATCACAGATCCCCCGCTCCTGCCCACCCCGGTGCTTGCACTGCCATAGAGGAGACACCGATGTCTGAAAGATCAGTCCTAATATGCCCAACCCATAACAATTTCATTACAAGCTGGGAAATTGCAGATAAAACGCACTGCTGTAAGTACACTAGTGTGGTTTTAATTCATTTTAGTAGTAGTTATTATGTTTTAGTTTTCTGTGTCTTCTTCCCTGCAGAATTTGGGGTTCTTCAAAATGCAGAAACTAAGGCTAGCAAGTGCACAAGCCATTACTGTAGACCCTTACTCCTTTTGACATTAAAAATACCCTTGTCTCCATCTGAGGAGATCAGGCATCACTGCTCAACAGTCTTCACACAAAGTCTTGGATGTCCTGGAGCATGGAGCTGATTTCCCACCATATCAGGGCAGTTCGGGGTATCACTAAACAGAAATGGGAGTTAAACCGTTTATAACTGGTTCAATGGGCTGTGTTGGTATCAGGTAGGTTATAGGTATTGGGATGTATTTATCCAGTTTTCCCCTTTGTATAAAGGGACTAAACCAGAGGTGTGAAAAAGTAATTGCTATCTCCTAGAAGAATGGGATGGTTCAGTTCTGCTATGTCCATTTAACGACTAGTAAAGATTGTTTATTCTCTCATATGCTCTTGTGCCATAAAGACTGCTCAAAGTAAACGGATCTGCTTTATCTTGACACCTCTGATAAATTCTGGCTCTGTAAAAATCCTGTTTACTTATTTTGCTTGCAAATGGTAAGATGCAATGAAGAGAATATTTATTACTAGAGTTAGTTGGGAATAGTTCCACAAAACTTTTTTTTCTTGCCAAAAAAATGTGTTAAGTCAACACAGAAACTTTTTTTGCCGGGAAACAGTTTTGTTGCATTTCTCAACAGAAAGTACTGGGGAAAATTTCATTTTTACAGTTGGAAAACAAAAATAATCCTGAAGTTTGAAATTACTTTTTCAGTTTTATATTTAACAAAGCAGTAGCAAAAAAAGATCACCTTAAAAATTGTATACAAATCAAAGATTTCAGGAGGTCAAAATGACCCAGATTGACCCAAATTTATTTCTTGTTGAGATTTTTAGTTTACATACGCCTTTTGACATTTTTACACTTTCTGAGATTTCACACAGGAAAAAAAAAATTAACTCTGAAATAACAGTTGTGGGCTAGAAAAGCTGTTTCCCACCTAGCACTAGTTATGTTATTAGGCTAGCAGTGAAAGAGAGAGAGACACCATGTTACTCTCTGGATCTAACTACTTCTTCTATCATGCTAAGATAAAAATGTGTGAACATCAACCACATGGAATGCAAGTTCTTTGTTTTTCTTTTCCTAATGAACTGTGCAAAGAATGCAGCATAATTATGCCTTCAAAAGAAACTACTACACTACCAGAGATACTAAAAAAGCTCTGTTCTTTGGCTGGCACCCATCTCTGCAAATGCTGTCACAACAGTCTCCAAACTGTCACTTCAGCAACTGCCCCTCACAGGAAAAACATATTTCTTCTAATTAGCCAAAATTCTAACTCCATGTTTGAAGAGTATAATTTGATCTTTTCTCTAGAAACTCATTAACCACTTGAGTTTAATTATTAACATATGCTTTAAAAATTCACTGAATTAACTATCAATTGTGTGAGTGCAGCTGCAGTACGCGGGCATGCCACCAGGGGAGGTGGTGTGGTCCATGTCCACCTAAAAAACCTCTGAATGTCCAAGAGATGTAGCTTCTACCTCTGGGTCTGCCATCGGCTCACTGGGTGACTTTGGGCAGGTTAACCCCTTTTCCTTTTCCTTCTAAATCTATTTAGGATGGTCAGGATATGAATTATTTGGAGCAGGGACTTCTCCTCCCCTTTCTCCTTCATCATTCCCACCATGTTTAATAAAGTGCCCAATATAATAGGACACTGAGGTCATCATTGCACTAATAACTGCTGGGTCATGCTCCTGATGTTGTGTCTGGTAAAGCAAAGCTCCCAATATGAGAAAAAATTTAATGTAAAAATTCATGCCAAGGTAGGGCTCAATGTTAGGTTTACTTGTGCTGGGGCTCCCACAGGGCCTGGAAGAGCACAAAACACGCTGAAAGTGCTTGGTCTTCTGGGATAAAACTGAACAATACTGATTCCTCAATGGAAACCTTTCAAAGAAGTAGAAATCCATGATTTATTCAGTAACAAACAGGCTTTCAAACAGCATTGTAAACACTGAATGTGCAGACACATGCTTCCACTTGGCCTCAGTTATAAAATGTGGTGATTTACAAATCCAGGACATCCAGGAAACTCCTTTTTTTTTTTTTCAGATGCAGAAAGATATAATCAGAAAGCCATTTTCTGAGAAAAGCTCTTCAATTTGATTAAAAAAAAACCCCAACAAACCAATCCCCAAACCAAACAACTAACCACTTCTTTTGGTTGAAATCAAGCGAGTACACGTGTTCAATGCTTCTCTTAAAAATAAACAGACACAAGGTTCCATAGGTTTTCTTTGGTCTCATGAGGACCATTTCTCATAGCCTCTATGGGTGAGTACCTCCACGTTAAGGATTTTCTGAGTCCTTTTAAATTCTCCAGCTGGTATTTGCTGCAGTGTTTTGGATATGCAGAAATCTGTGAAACTCCCCAGGAAACTGAAGGGCTCCAAGAACCAGCTCTCTGCTATTTGGATGCTAACTCCAACATTTTTGCTTCACAGCAAAGGAACATAACAGAAGTTACTTTTTTGTTACCAGATTTGACACACTTAGGCAGCCTTAAAAAAATCAGTGATATAAAGGAGCTAGCTGAAAAGTAAACCTTTCCAAGTTCCCAGTGTCATAAGATATTTTCAGATTAATAAAGGCATATATTTACGCAAGAACTTCTACATAAACTGTAATATCAGTCTGCATGAGACTCAGGTGCTTTTGTTACTTCTGCATTTGGTAAATTCAGGCGTAACGATTCCTGCAGTCCTTTGGCTTTTACAAACAGGTATGATTGACAGCCTCTAAATGCTCTGCTTTTCATAACAACCGTGATTGACAGCCCCTTGGGGTATAGCCCAGTCAGTCTAACAATGTTATTGTTCTCTAATAATTACCTGATAATTTTTTTTTAATGTGTTGCTGTTAGTTATGGTTCAACTAAGTAAGAGTCCTCAGAACTTTTCAAAAGTTTGTTTAACTTGTGTTGATTTGGGGCCGCCTTTCTGTGAGCCTGATTCTGTGGCAGCACTGGGATTGCAGACATTAGTGCCCAAGGTGCACTGGCTGTCGATCTACCTGTAATTGATGCTTTCCCTGGAAAACAGAACATATTAAAGCCCAAACATGTGACAATCTGTGTGTCATTTTGGCATATATCACTCACACAGTTTTTGTACAAAGCGAAATGTTTCTTAACATAATAGTCCCCAGAGCATAGGAATATAGCTAGTAGTTTGTATGCATCTAGGGCCAGAGCCTTGCGTAGGATGCATGCCTGTAGCTGAGCTCAGTTCAGCACAATTTATTACTTCCAAGCTGCTCAAGATGGCAGCTTGTTTAACTTCTGCTGAAAACAATAATTGAGATTTTTCCGTCTTACAGAAAGATCATCCTCAAGAACACTCAGCCAGGGGAGCAACTTATGTGAATCATTAGCAGAAAATCATAACCCAGTAGGGTCACTTTTCCACATATTTTCTGGTACCTACAAAATAAAATGAACTACGTTCTTTTCATATGAAGCAAGTCAACCGTAGCGCTGTATACTGGAGAATGACAATCCTAGTTAGGAAATGCTCAACCCTTTTACCCTTGTACTAGGCATAAATCCAAGCTGGCATTCTTCTGAAATTTGAAAGTGTACCTTTTTCACCTCTGTCTTGATTTTCACATAGGATGGAAGTGGGCAGGGTGGAAAAAAGAAAACCCACATTCTCAGATTTCCACCTGAGGAAGGCTCAAGAATCTCCTGGATTTTTGCACACCTATGAAGTTGACCTTGGCAGAGCAGATTGAAGTTGAACAAAACATTACTCCCACATCAAAGTAGTACTGGGAATGAACCTTAGTCTGGGTGGCTAACTTGCCAATTACAAATCACACCACCTATTTTGGAAACTTCATGAATGTTTTTTCTTGAGGGTGTTGAAAAAAAATTATAAAACCCACCTACTTTGCAAGAAAGGCAAAAAAAGTTTTCTGTCAGAGTGCTATTAAAAGTATATTGTTATATTATATTTAGCTACTCTTAAAAGGACCAATAAACAAAAAAAGGCCTTGAAGAAGAAAGTACGCTCAGTCTGGGTCTTTCCAAAGATTTCTGGTTCTACACTGGTGTGCTGAAAATATCAGGTATCAGAAGGAGAAAGCTGAGTGTCCTTCTGCGACTTTGCTTTTTGAAAACAGAGCTGTGGATCTTGAGCACAGTTTTGTAGTTCACTTGTTTGGTTGCCTTTTCAAGAACTGGTCTAAAGTTTGGCTTCTGTACCAATGCACACCAAACATCACCAAACATACTATAGATCCAGGACTTGGATTTGCGTACATAATACTGGAATATAAAGTCTTTTGTTCATGTTTACTACAAATGAAAGCAAGTACACAATGCACAGACTGTATAGCCAATTCTGCTCATAAACATTTGTTCACACAGATCTAGGGCTACATTGGGGCCATTAGAACAGTTGGGCCTTTATTCTTTGTTAATTTGCTCTCTAGTACCTCTGAATTTTATCAACATATTTATAGAACTGGCCATTTCAATAATGTATTATCTATAGGTCTGACTCCAACCTCTAATTATCCATAAAGCAAATTCTGTTATCGAGTATTTTGCCCATACTGTAAACATACTGGGCATTTTCTAGAAGTTGGTTTGGAGTTGATAAATTGTGTACAGAACAATGGTGAGGTAATGAACCATTGCAATGACAATGCACTGTCTCACTAGAGACGGGGGAAACTACTCACTGTATACTAGATACAAAGCAGAGGAGAAAAAAATCAGCCATCTGTAACTTATGCAAACACCATGAGCAAGAGCTAAAACCGGCTTCTCACAGATCTTAAGTCAATGGTATCTCTGACCCATTTTTTCAAGGACTTTCAGGATGCCTGAGTTCTCCACCTGTCATCCTCATGCTTTATACCTAGGGACCTGCCCCACCACCAGCAGCAAGAAAGAAATTTCCAAGCAGATGAGAGCAACGTGCTTCTCTGCTATCTAAGGTACAGAGATGTGAGGGAAACAGGCACTGAAGAACCAGCACTTTCGAACTGCCAGAGATGCTGGTTTGCAGGGACTAAGTCTCCTGTGGATCCAGAACTTTTAAAAATCTTAAAAGCAACTGGACTCTTTCTGGTGCTTCCTATGAAATTCCCAGGCATTTCTCTAGCACAGACCAACTCGTACCAGGCACCTTGTCTCGTGGATCCTGTCATTCCCACACTTCACAGATGCATGGTTAGTCTTGGGGCAATTTTGCTGCACGGAAGAGTAAGATGAAGAAAATATTTCATGTAATTTTAGGATTGGAAATGAGGAACAGAAGCCATCAACAGCCAACTCTTCACAGACCACCAGCTGTCCACAAACAAGCTGAAGAAAATCTTGCATATGGAAGTGTTAGCACCATCTAACAACAGCTCATATCAAACAGCTACATAACTACAGTGTGTGTTGAACTAGATATAGAATCATAGAATCATTTGGTCAGAAAAGATCTTTAAGATCATCAAGTCCAACAGTACCTGTCCACCACAAAACCATGTCCCTAAGCACCTCGTCAGCCCATCTTTTAAAAATATCCAGGGATGGGGACACGACCACTTCCCTGGGCAGCCCGTCCCAGTGCCTGACAACCCTTTCAGTGAAGAAATTTTTCCTAATATCTAATCTAAACCTCTCCTGGCACAACTTGAGACCATTTCCCCTTGTCCTATCACTTGTTACTTGGAGAAGAGACCGATCCCCACCTCACTCCCCCCTCCTGACAGGCTGTTGTAAGGAGCGATAAGGTCTCCCCTCAGCCTCCTCTTCTCCAGGCTGAACAACCCCAGGTCCCTCAGCCACTCCCCATCAGCCTTGTGCTCCAGACCCCTCACCAGCTTTGTGGCTCTCCTCTGGACATGTTCCAGCAATGCAACATCTTTCTCGTTAGTGAGGGGCCCAAAACTGAACCCAGTATTTGAGGTGCAGACTCACCAGCACCAAG
>NW_009259323.1:947845-996589 GCF_000687185.1 Egretta garzetta
AGCCACTCTTCCCCAAGCCTGTAGCGCTGCATGGGGTTGTTGTGACCAAGTGCAGGACCCGGCACTTGGCCTTGTTAAACCTCATACAGTTGGCCTCAGCCCATGGATCCAGCCTGTCCAGGCCCCTCTGCAGAGCCCTCCTCCCCTCATGCAGATCAACACTTCCACCCAGCTTAGTGTCATCTGCAAACTTGCTGAGGGTGCACTCGATCCCCTGCAGATCATTGTTAAAGATGTTAAACAGAACTGGCCCCAACACTGAGCCCTGGGGACACCCCTTGTGACTGGCCTCCAACTGGATTTAACTCCATTCACCACCACCCTTTGGGCCTGGCCATCCTGCCAGTTTATTACCCAGTAAAGAGTATGCCTGTCCAGGCCATGGGCAGCCAGTTTCTCAAGCAGAAATGTTGATATATTGATATCATTACCTAAGATAAATTAATGCTCAGTTTTGAGGTTTCTTCTTTGCAGTGGGTGGGATAAGCTTTTCCTTCAGCTTTTGCTGTGTTTCAGTTCATTTGCCTCATCCCGCTCCCAGCAGTTCTATCCCACAATCCCATAAACCCCAGGTGAAACTCCAGAGAGCAATCAATTAGATAAATTTATTATTTCTTACTCAATACAACTTACTGATTCATCTAAGTTTATTCAATATATTCATGGTCTTCATAGGAGTTTTGATGACCCTCACTTTCATTTCAATTTTATAACAACAGAGAAATCTTTAGCACTGTTTCATGTTTCACTGTGGGAAAAATTGAGTACTGTCAGTTAAGGCAATCTTAAATCTTGACTAAATTACTTTCATCCTCTCTAACTATTACTTTACCAACAGGTACACTTCCAGCATCCTCTTCCCATTCATGTTTCCTTACAATCTCATTCTAAAAACAGATGCTAATGAATCAGAATTTATCTAATTTCCAATTTCACTAATTATTTACCAGGTCAGCTAAATCAGTTTCCTTTAGAATTATAGGCTTAGTTACATAAGATGGATTTTTCTTTCTATTAAAAAGGTTAAGCTGCCTAAAAGTAACTAATATACTAAATTTTAATCTCTGTTCAAGGTCCAAATATATTATTAATAAGTGATCTTAAATTGGCAAGAACATACTTAATTCTAGACATATCCTTTTAATTTAAAATTAATTAAACGAGAATGGAAAAAGCAAATTGTGCTATTGAGTATAGCAGACCCTTCAAAATCACACTAAAGCATTTTAACATTCGAGAGACAACACTGAAACCAGCCTGGTTTTGTATCTTCAAAAATGCTATGAAATATGAGCATACCAATCTTGTCAACAAATGAGACAAAAGTTAAGGTGCTGAAAGTTGCATTGAGACCTTCAACTGCCAGAGGTTAGCTCCAGAGATGAGAATGCTGCAGGTATCAAAGAACAGTGTGGGCATCAGAGCCCGGCAGGTGGGACACTGCACTGCCTGCTCACACCAGCTCTGGGAAGGGGCCAGCTCTGCTGTTTGTTGCACGCAGTCCCTTAATTAGACCCTGAGAACATTAGAACATTTTTTTTCAAAAGTGTGTTTGTATTATTGAAAGAAAATTTTCTTCCCCTGTGATACATCATATGGGACATCCACTCTTCACAGGTGTCCTCCCAACCTTAAAACCACAACTGAGCATTTCCCCAAATGACTCCTGCTACATTTATCACCTGCCCTTACATTTTTCCAATCTTGACGCATTGGAAGACAAACTAAATAGCCACAATAATATCTTCTGGTACCATGTCTTTGAAGCAACATCCTTCCACCCTTACAGGTTTCCTAAATCTGAGGCAGCTCTGCAGAGAGCAAGTGGGTATGGTGTGCAACTGTGGAAGAAGCTCCTTGGCTTGAGAGGGAGCAGCTCATGCTCTTAGTTCAGGAGTCGCCAGCCTTGCTCCCTTGCTGTGCATCACTCATACCCAACCATGATTTCTTCCCAAGTCAAAATCACACCACTTGCTCTTTGCGGATTAGCACTTGACTGTTAATCCATATTTCTCTGTTTCAGTTCACCAAGCAAAGCAAAGTACTTTGGGTTTTTCAGTTACCCTGAATCCCATCACTATTAACAGCAGAAACACACTGCTCGGTTTTTGGGTTTGTGGCCTGTTTTCTAGCCTGAGGATTTTGGGGCATTTCAGCAAAGTGGAAGAGAATAGAGCAATGACATTATTTTTGTCCCATTTCCAGGCAGCATGGCAGAGAGCCAGTTCTCGGAATTCTTCTCAGAAGCCAGTTGATTCATGCTTGTCTCAAGTCCCAGCATCCTTGTGAGAAGCTGTCAGAGGGCAGCCAAAATAGTACAATTGCTTCACCTACTGTCAAACTCTGAGATAAAAGGCCACTCCATTTCGATCATAAACAAAACCAGGGAACTGTCACAGAGCAAACAGTCTTCCCCAACATTCAGACTGCACCCAGAAGTTCACCAATCAGTTAGTCATAGCTGTAAATCAACATGACTAATCAGCTCCTCTCCTCATCTTAATGAAACTTTGATGCTTTTCCACCAGTCTCAGGACCTATGGGTTAGTTTGACCCGAGGCAACACTGGGGAACTGCCGAGTGGGGTGGAGAGTCATGCTGAAGAAGCCTCCCCACAAGATCCTCAGCGGGTCTTGCTTTAGCCAGGCTTGAAGGTGTCCTGTGGCCAATGCTGCCAACTTTCCATTTACATACATGGCAGTGGCAGGAGCTGTGCAAGCTGCCAAAATGAGAGGGGAAGAAAGAGCAAAATGGAGAACACCACAGCCTGGGTTTCTTTTGGCTTTTCAGTTTTAGAAACCAGCTTGTGTCAGATACAGAGACACATGTTCTTTCTTTAGGTGAACTAATTCACATGACCATATTTCAAAGAGTCCTTAAGACACCAGTATATTGGTATGTCTTAGGAGGAAAAATTCTACGGAAAGCCTAACAGCTAATTTAGCAGGACTCCTTCATTACAAGTGCTTACACAGCAACTCAATTATCCACGGACCCTCAGACAGCCTTTCAGCCACACAATGTCTGTACAACATGGGTAAACATACTTATATTCAATTTACAAGTAGATAAATCAAGACCCACTCTCTTGGAAATAAAATCTGAGAGCAAACAATGCACCCTAGCTGGGTTCATCCCTGCTTTCTCACTACAAAAAGCCTGGACTGCGCACACTTGAAGTTTTCAAGCTTTTTGCTCAGCGACGAGCACAGCACACCCTTTTACATAAACTGGAACTCTTTGATAACCACTCTGCTTGCCAGACTAGGAGCAGTAACAGAAAGGCAGAAAATAGAGGGAGATGATAAAATTAAGATAGTTGGGAATGTATTTCACAGAATTTTTATGCTTCAGTGCTGTTCCATCAGATACCTGAGGGAAAGCATGATTTTGGGCATGTTTTGGACTGGCTATTCATCATGCCTGACATTCATCACTTGGAAGTAAGCTGTATCTGTTCCCAGCCCAGCTTTTTTTCTTTTTTTCTTTTTTTTTTTTTTTTTTTTTTCAGCTGGGATATTTACTGTCTAATTAGTGAGCTGAATTAGTTCACTAATGGGTTCAGTGAAGACAAGAACTAATGCAAGAGAAGTGCTGGGAACATCAGCCCGAGTGAAGGCAGGGTGGGGAGACCCGAGCAGGACCACTCCTTTCAAGAGCAATTAGATGCTCAACAGTTTGTTGAGCAGAGGAGCTCAACTCATCTTATGCAACTTCAACGTAAGTTGAATATCACTGCTGTCCTATGCAGCCGACATGGAAAGATATTCTCTACAGCTGCCTGGCACAGCCTAAGCTAGATGCCTGAATTTCAGGAGTGTGAATGTCTGAAAACAATGTGATGGCTCACGGACCATTTCTATTGTGAATTTAAAGCAATTGTAATGTCTGAGACAGTTTCTTCAATGCTCATAACTGAATTCAAATTAAAAGCAACAACCAAGAGACACAAGCCTAAGCATCTCTGCCTGAGGCAGAAGAATTGATATATCAACTAACGGATAAGGTGGAACACATCGTACCTCAGGAAATGCATTTGCTCCAAAACACATTAAGACTGTCAACAATTTGGCTTGGATGTTTACAGCATGGTACACAAAGGAAAATCATAACCGTGCCACAGTATGCAATAAATCTGGGCTTTAATACTGACAGTAATGAGAGGAAAGGTACATGGCCAGCACCTACAGTAAAAAAGTTCCCAGGCTGGAATCGCAACGGATTAAATTTTATAGTTCATGTGATGCAAAAAGGTCAGATTAGATCGCAAGGTTTCTTCTGGCATGAGAAAGTACTGTTTGATCCTGCTGCTCATAATCTGTTACCACTGTTCTTCATTTCTCCACCACCTGTGTACACAGAGAACATGTACGTTACAGTGCTGTCCTCATACCCATCCTGTCCACCATGGGGAGTCCTTTGGCCAACAGAGTCAGAACTGCCTGCAGAGCTCCACGTCAGTAGCATAAGGAACAGAACTTGGGTATTAATAAGAGCTCTGCTGTAAAGGCGGCTCCAGGCTTTGGCAATCAAAATAAATCTTGTACTACAAATTGGGGCTTCTCTACATCTTTTAATTAACCAAAACTCTATGGTAAAATAAGTATTTAGTGTTCCAGGACAAAACTCACTTGTTTACTTAAAGCAACATCAACGAAAGAAAAAATCAAGACCTAACCAAAAACGCAGCGCATTTTCTATGCTGGAGAATAAAATCTGCTGCTCAGTGACATAGAATACTACTAAATTAGAGGTAAGAGGTGCATTCAGAAGGCATCTATATAGGTGGAAGTGACATCATCCATAGTTAAAACAGCCACAAGTTATATGATATGTGAACGATTAAGTTCATGATAGCATTATACTAGTGACTACCCAAAGAATACATTTCTCTCTCTAGGAAATTCAATAAATGATTGTTCATCTCAAAGGTTTTATATTTTCCCATGAAAAGCTAAGAGTAGCGAATACCAGTGACGTGGTGGTAAACTAAAGAAATCCTCCAGTAATCTATAGAAATCTTCCAATACCTCTTCAAAAAATGCCCTGTTAAAACGATTGGACTCATTGCCACAGAATGTCATGAATACTAAATTTTAGATGAGTTCAAAAAGCAATTAAACAAAATAGTGAGAGAAAAAAAATCCATTGAGGGCTATTAAACAGGATAATACCAGATCTGGCTTAGGAAGTCCCTAAGCAGAAATTGCTGGAGCCTGGGAGATTAGAGGGGCAAGGACTGTCTGCTTGCCCTTGGCCCAGCACCCCTCCCTAGGCAGTGTTTACTGGTCACTGTTGGAAACAGGATACTGGGCTGGATGGACCTTTGGACTGACCCAGCAGAGACACTCTAATGTCAAGAGCTCACAAGAGACAGGCAACCCAATATTATGCTGCTTTAATATGCAAACATCCAGATTTGGTTCTTTTACACAGAATCTAATGAAGTCAAGGGAAAATGTGTGTCTGTGACCTAGGGGTAGAGTTCACCACAGCTGAGAACAGAAGCACACTTTGGACATTTAAATGACATTCTTTTTGCTACTGCATCCAACCTATTACACTAAAAATGTCACCAACAGAAATTAGTACGTGCAGTGGATGACAGTTTTCTGGCGAAGGTGTGGTGGTTTTTGTTATTGTTTTAAAGAAACTACAACAAACTGATTGCAGTCAAAACAAATCAGAGCCCTGTTTGGTCTCCTGGTAAGAGGAAAAAGTTCAGATTCTTATTCTGAGTGTAACAAATGATGCCCGGAGACCGCAAGATGAAGCTCACACTATACTGGAAATCTGTTGTGACCAGTGCCCTGGGAAACCACTCAGTCTGTTCTCTACATGGTTTGACCCCCATCAAGAGCTGGAAGCAGAACAATCCGTACAGCTGGGTGTGATTTTTGTCACTGCTCTACAGTTCAACTCCTTGGAAAATTATCTTCTCCACTGCTTTAGTGACCTTGGAAAATGTAGATTAGAGATAATAGAAGCAGAATACTAAAAGGATTATTGCTTTTATTATCCTACTATTGGGAAGCTGATTAAAAGCACAGACTACCCTGGGCATTAGCACTCTCAGGTCTCTTCTTACAGAAGGTCACCTGACAGGATATTAAACGTAGCCTTAAGTATTGAGCACTCTTCACTTCCAGCACGGGTGTCCTTCTCATGGCAAACATCACAGGGGCTTGCCTGTCTCTAGCCCAGGAGTCCTTTTTTACTTCTTACTAGAACACAACAATCACAATGTGGATTTTCATAAGAAAACATCACTGGCCTGCTAAAGAGCCAAAGAACGGTGGTGGGTGACGGACAGTTGCATAAGTAGCTGCAACTTCAACTCCAGGATTTCAGCCAGATGTCTTGTTTGTGATTGTCCCTATGGGCCACTCCGCCACCAGGCCCCAGTATAGTCACGCATGAGCTGGCTCGGTCCCCTCAATGCTTTCCCGCTGAGTGGCAATACAAAGCCAAAATAACTGTGTGAGAACCTCATATTTTCAGAATGCCAAACTAAGGATATTTTAAAAGGTCTGAAGATAGGACCTCTAGTATTTTCCCATGATAATAGCAAGATGCTTTCTAATATTATGCCTTATGTACCTACCAGCTGCTTTGGCATGAGGTAGGATCTCCTAATGTCTCCTCCTACCATGTGGAAACAGCAAGGCATGAACCGTGATGACACTCAATGTAATAAAATCGATTCTCCCAAACCCAGAAAGATGTTAGACAGGGAGAATATGTTCCCAGTCTCCCTAGCCTGTACAAATTACCAGTTACAAAATCAATGTATTTAAGAATAGGTTGCAGTGGTCATCTCCCTAAGCACCTAATAGTCTTATTGCATGGTTGCACATCTCCTTTAATATAGTAGTTTTTATTTCGTACCTGTTTTGGGTAGCAATGCATATGCTGGAACACCAGGGCAATATGGTGTTTAATTAAGGATAACAGCAGATTGCCAAATGGACACAAATAACTCAAAACAACTGAAGCTGTTTTCTCTGATGCTATCTACCTCTCCTCTTAATACATCACTGCTTTTATGGAAGAATCCCCCACAAGATCACAGAGCACCATGAGTCAGCATCATCGCTCAGAGTAAAAGCAGGTGAGGGTCAGCTGTTTTCCTGTTACTGGCCCAAAAAAGTGAGAGAGTCCTGCTTGCTGACAGTTGTTACGCAACGGCAATAACCCATCTTTCTGCAGTCATTTGTGGGTGTCAGGAGGAACTAAGAATAAACCAGGAAAAGCCTCCAGAAAGGTCTGCTAAGAAGCAAGTGGAAAGACACATCTCTCAAGATACAGTGTGCACACCCTCGCTTTAGCTTAAAACACATCCTTATGCAACCTCTACTAGATGACTGTAGGTCATAATCACATATTGCAGTTAAAATTACTGATTAACCTATCCAGGAAGTGTTAAAACAAGCAGAGGAAAGTAGATGTTAGGAACAATAGCTACATCCCTGCTCATATAGGATACACTAGAGTTGCTAAGCTTAAGAAAATAAGTAGGTGCCCCCTCCTGCTCATTACAGGGAGTTATGAAGCAAATTGAAGCCTTTTAAATCCTGCTTATCCACAAGCTGGATAAATTAGGATTTTTTTTTTTTAATAGCTTGTCTCAAAAGAGCTACAAAAATATGCAAGCATATCCCACAGAGAAAACAGGTCAGCATTGACCCCTGTTCAGAAGGTGCGCTGGTCAATAAAAAGAACGAAGCCAATTAGGACATAATTGGGCACTCCTAGTCAGGAAGATATAGTGGAGAAAAAAAAGGAGAGAAGAAACGTGACTGCCTAAGGATGACCAGTCTTCCCAGCAGAGGCTGGGGCAAATCTGCTGTTGTGAAAGAAATGCATTTCATGTCCTTGCTTGCAAACTGAGGAAGCATGCTATGATCGGACCCTGAAAATTAAAAAAAAAAAAAAAGCTTGTTTTTGTGCCAGCTTTAAGCTTCTTGTTTTCCTTGCAAATAAGATCAAGAAATTTCTTTGCAAGAGAAACCTCTGTAATTCTGTAAACTTAAGAAAGTTTGTGAAAGCAAGGATTACTGATTATCTCCTGAATTAATGCTGAAGCTTTGGGGAAGTCTAGCAGCTAAATTAGTACTTAAACTGTACATAGAGGTCAGGATTCAAAAAGAACTGTTAACTCTTCTGGGACATGCAAAGCAAGCTTGCTGTGAAGGTCTTCAGGATAAACACAATAGTCCTGGGTTTGGTACCACTTACTCTAAGCACAATGGAATGGCAACAATACAAAAATTGAGAGAACAAGATTAGAAGTAAGCCCAGGTAATAAAGGGTCGTATCAAACAAAAAGCTGATCTTCACTTTGTTGCATCTGAATTTTTGCCAAAAGAAAAATTTGCAAGGCCTTTCAAAAGAAAATGTACCGTAATCTAACCCACATTCTCTCCCAAATCAAAGGTGAATAATATTAATTGTACTTGATCTATTGAAGTGTCTAACACCAGCTAGAATCAAGAACAGCAGAAGCCGAATTTGGACAAAAATGTGTCTTCTGGAAGGCACCAGATATTTGTTTCTTGTAATATTATCAAAATACCTATAGGTAGAAGAAGCTTTTAATTCAATGCAGCAGTAAAGTGTTTCAATGAAATTTATTTCCAGGAAAAAAACCAAACAAGCAAATCTCTGCTCAGCATAAAAAGCAACAGCCTTTGTAATGAAGCAGAAAGACTCATCCTCTTCTCTCCCTTCAAAGAAATAAAGCTCTGTAAATGCTGAGAACATTTGTAATCCAAACCCTCTCAACACCCTGACTGACTTGGCCTCACTGTCCCTACGGAGATGGAACAAAGGGCGGGCGCAAACCGAACCTGAAACTCAGTAGCCTGCTTCCAGGCACTACTGTTGGTACCAAAACCAGCACTGGTAAATATTTACCTCATCCACTTTCACAGTAGACAAACAACAGCTATTCTGCAGTCCAGAAACACTTAAAAAGACAAGAGAGAGAAACTACTCATCCACACTGCTGAGCACAGACACAAGTCAAGGGAGAGTAATGAGGTCTGACTGCGTGTTTCAGGCATCATTTTTTGAGCCAAGTACAAGTGAGAAGGATGTCATTTCTCTGGTAATGGGCATATCATACCTAGGATCTGCTCTTTGGCAAAGCAGAGCACTGCCCAGATTCCCTGAAGACTTAAACCAAGACATTTCATGGGCCTGTACTTTCTTTGTTCTGCTCCACCCTAGTAACATGGCTGGTTCTATGTACCTGGTGATAAAAAAGAAACAGGCAAACCCGTGGGTCTTATATGGAGGAAAAGGGAGTGGCATTTCCAGCTTGCTTCTGTTCCCTGGAAACACTAGTTTCCTACCACCATTGCTTGGCAGAACACAGGAAACTTCATATAATGAAGCAACTAATAATGGGTCAACAACATGTAGCCTGAGAATAGGACAGGAACAGAGAAGGAACCTCAGATCAATCTCACAAGCATCAGAAATGGGTTGTGTAGACAAGAAGCAATAAATATTATGTTTTTCTGGGTTTTTCCTTGCACTAATCCATACTGTTGGCTGGAAAAGAAAACTCCCAAGTGCCCATTGTTTCCCCTTGGGTTTAATGAGTGACCAACATACCAACTAAAAGTTATCAGCATCACTCCACTGAAGCATGAGGACTGGACCCGCTGTTCACAGTTTTTTTATTCCTGCTCCTCCATACAATTCCAAAATTGTGATGCTGCAAGAAGTTTCCCCAACCAATTTCCATATAGATATTCCTTCAGCTGCAATTGCTTTATAAAACTCCAAGACTATATACATATTTTAAATTTTATTTTTAAATAAGGACCACTAACTAGAAATGATTAGAAGACACTACGGTTTGTCCATATTAGCCAGGTCTATCTAAGGTTTTGGCACTTCATTTTAACGCTCAGGTTTTTGAAAGGTGAGTTTCATTCATTCTGTATGGAAAGTAATCACACAATAAAGAATAAACTGCAAAGAGACATGGATAGAGTTTTAACATTTACAAAAAAAAGCTGGCCTCATTTTTTTAGCCATCACATTCTACAAAAATTTGCTGCAAGTAATAAAAGCAAAGTTACTGCCCTGCATAGTTGGAACTAGGTGCACAACCCTCTTACATGTGGCTTCAGAGCGTATCAGGAGCAGGACAGGGGCTGTTTTATGATGAGCATATTTTAAATTCAAGGAAATGATTTTTTTACCCCCAAATTATCATCCTACATCTGTATTTGAATCCACAAATGGTTACTGGTGGAATAACATGTGATTAAGTCATCAAACAACATGTTCTCTGGTACTGGTAGCAGGAAGGCAGCAGCTGTTTCTAACAGCAATTGTACATCAAGTGAAAAAGCTGGCAAGCTTCAAGTTAACATTTAGCTACCTGACCAGGTTACCTTTTTTCCGTAGCAAGGAATGCAAAGTCAGCAGGATTTTTTCTACCCAAAGTACACAGAAGGAAAGGAACCTCTGCCTTTCAATTCATTATTTAATATACTTGATGCAACCCTCATGTTCACAATTTGTAGCTACACTGAGAAACATAAGTGATCCAAAACCTCCAAAGACCTTAATTATTAAAGAACATGCAGGAGGAACTTGTTGACAACAGCAGCAGTAATTTAAATCTGCTGGCACTTTCGGAGACAAATAGCTCTGTATGAAATCCAGCTGGAGGTGGCATCCCTTCCTCTTGGTCTCTGCACACTGACGTCAGGCCATCCTAACCTACATCCTAACCTACATCCTAACCTACATCCCCTCGGTGATTGGCAGGGCAGTTGGTAAATCCTGCAGATGATCACATGGTGCACACTCATAGGTTAGGGGGGCTTTTTCTCCCCTGGGAGAAGCACGAAACAGTTCTGCTGCAGCCATCAACAGGGAGAAATGCTCCCTCAGAAAATATATGTGAGGTTCTTCACAGCAACCATGGATTTTTCATGGAAATAGTTACCCTCTCCAAAATTACAAATCTTTGCTATCAAAATCTACAAGCAATAATGGGTCATTACTGTTAAGGCTTTTTTTATTTCTCCACCAGAAAGTGATTTTCTTATGAATTTTTAGACAAATTCTAGTAAATCGTTCCCATCCCTGCAAGGAGAGGAAAACCAAATGTTTTCCTTGAGCAGAACTTGCATAACAGCCTCCACATCCTCTTTAGTGCCATTTCTGGAATAAACATGTTTTTAAAGTTTGTTGTTTGATGGACTTGTTCAAATACTAGGAATATCTCAAAGAACAAGAGAAGAGTCTGCCTTTTGAAGCAGTCGCTGGTTACCTCTGCTGCCAATGCCAGCTCATTCATCACTGATTCCTGTCCTACCTGTTCTTGAGAAGTCACTCTGGCCACTTGGATCTGCTGCTCCCCAGATCTCTACAGAATCAAGGACTCATTGAAAAAACTAGCAACTACACAGAGAGCTGGGGCAAAAAAACCCCATCCCATCTCTACCTGCAGCAGAGGAGGATGTGCTGCAGCCGTCTGAGACTTCACAAGTCTCCCATCACCAGTGAGACCCCCTGGGGTTCTTGTCCTTGTGTGCAGACCTCTGCCTCCCTGCTCCCTGCTCCAGTGTTGCTCAAAACATCCGCCAGGATTGGTACCTACCAGTTTTTTAGTCTGTAAAACTTCAAAACACTGTTCTGGATTTTAAGGGACAAGGGTAGTATATTAAAAATCAAGAGGCTTAAAGACAAGACTATGAAAAGGAGATAAACCATCTCTGCTGTAATTTTTTAGATTAAGTCTACAGGAGCTTTTATGAAGCTAGTGAAAACCTTACAGATGAACTTTTAGGACTCATCAATTTAAAATTATTTTCTTTCTGCTCCTTCCTTGCTAATATTGCTCAAAAAACAATGCTGAAAATAGTTGCCAGCAATGTAATCCAGCCTGTGAAAGGCACCGAGAAGGCTTTTACTCCTACAAGTTACAGCACAGCTCCTCAAGGCACATCACTTCTGCTCTGTGTTGTAATTTCCATGTTTTTAATTTAAATAGGCAGCAACCTTTATCGCATGAAACCAAGGTGGAAAAACATTAGATTTGATATGTGTGCTGGGCCTGGACAGCCTTGCCATGAACTACAGGAAAAAGTGGTGCCTTGAGATTCCCCGAGTTTGAAACGGGAAAACGCCTGCTACTTGTGTCCCTGCTCACAGCTTCAAGGGAAACTTTGCCCCATGTCTTTTTTTCCACAAAGCAGCCCACAGCAACCAAACCAGGTGAGCAAACCCCTGCAGAAGTTTGCCTTAAATAAGACATAACTGTTGCTGGACAGCAGCGAGCATCTCACCCACACAGCTACAGGAGCTCGATCCTTACCCCAATACTTAGGGTTTCAAAATATTATAAACAACTGATAATCAAAACAAAAGCAAAGCTAAAAACCACACAACCAAAACCTTGGGATTAACATTGCAACTGTAGACCAGCCAACCCTCCACTTTGCTCTTATGCAGTATTTCACCCCAAATTTTGCTTGCCAGTAATCTTTTCAAAATAGAAAGCAGTATCATTTGTGTTTGTGCAATATCCAGCACCATGGGGCCTTGCTGGTTGGACAGTAGAGAAACTGCACTGTTAAATATGGGTTCAAGAACACAAATAAATGTTTTCTCACTTGCAATAAGAATGAGGAAAAACTGTATGATAAGTGCCTGAAGTCTGAGATTAAATAAAAGTTCTAAGAATCACTATACATATCTGACTATCTGAATGCACAGAAACACAGATTCACTGATATTTTACAAGAGAAACTTCTGCGTTTGGGTGAGATTACACAGAATCAGCACACCGGGAGGGCAGGGTGGGAGACCAGTGCCATGCCATAGGCACTGGTGTGTTCCCAGAGATACTCAGTGCATGCTGCTGATTGTAGGGGCTGGCAGGCAGGGGGGTGCAGGCAAACAAACCCTTTTCTGGCCCCTTCTTCCCCTTTGTACAAGAGAGCAGAGACCTGGGTCCTTCCCTGCCCCAGAGGGAGGACGTGAAGAGCTGGGAAGGCAACACATCCTCACTTCCCAATGGTTTTAGCTGCATCGGTCTGCAGGAAAACACTCAGATAAATGTCTCTGCTCAATGTCCAGCTCTGCAGGGTCAATCTCAAATTACAAAGCTTTTCTGATGCAGGATCACGTAAGAAAATGCAAAACCAGCTTAGTCCTGTAGTTGCAGGGAAGAAATGCTGGCAATTATGGAAAAGCATCATCAGTATTATTGTGGTAAAATGTTTGTAATTACTACACTGGCAATTTTTCCAAATGGGTTGGCTTAAAGACAGGTCTCTTGCACTGATTACTAAATTATTTTCTTTACAAAGGTCTAAGTGGCTCTGTTTTCCAGATGAATAGCCTGAAGCCACTTGGTTCAGAGCTTTAGTCCCCTGAGATTCACCTTGGACAGTAAAGAAATGAGACAGATGAACACTGAGCTATTCTGTGTACGAACCCAGCAGCGGTCTGGCTGATGAGAACACTTTACCTAAGTACCTTTCAATTTAAAATAAAGACAGAGATGAACTGGGTCTAGTTAAAAGTTACAGGAAGTCAGAAGCAGTATTTGCTAACAAAGCATTTTAACCTGAATAAGCCTTCCTAAAGAGAATCTTGGGTTCACCTCATTTCACCTCATCTGGGAGAGCTGCCTTGCCAGCCAAATTAAGGGCAGTGGGTTGGCACTGGTACTTTCCCAATCCAGCCAACCTGGCCCCTGCCAGACTTCTGGATTGCCCTTCCCCCCTCACCTGCCCCCAAGGAGCAGCATTTTTTTTATCTGAACATGCAGTAATACGTTTGCCCAACATTTACTGACCAACACTTACTTTTTTCTTGAAAAGCAGCACCCGCGCTCAGGGAGGGAAGCTCTCTGCAGCTGCCTGCACATCTGGCACGTGGTGATGCAGCGCTGCTGGCAGGGACCAAGGCAGGGAGAGGCCGTCAGGGAGCCGGGTGAGTGCCTCACCCTCACGCAGTACCACCTAGATGCACGTTTCCATCAGCCTTTGCTAACTCGGAGAAGGTCCCGGGCAGCACAGCAGGACACAGCAAAGTTCAGTCCCTGTGGCAGCTGCTCCAAAGAGGATTTGAGGCCAGTGTACGGTGACAAGCTAGGAAAGTTTGCTCCGTCTGGGACTCAGGGTCTTGTTAGCATGCCTTCAGCGGGCTCTTTTCAAAGCACTCTGCACTTGTGGATGGCACCAAGCTGAACGGCTCGCCAGGGAGGAGACTCAAATACACCAGGGAGACCTTTGGGGGAAGAGAGAGAGAGAGGGAGGAATGAAGAATGATGTTCATCCTTGAAATCTGAATCTATCTGTGGCTTCCACACAGTACACTTCAAACATCCCCATTAAATTAGTCCATTAGATAAAATGCTATTAATCGATGACTTGGTCAGCTGTGGCTTACTCAGAATTTGTTGTGGTTTTAGTATTTTATCATCAAACATAGTTCTGGGTAATTCAAACCTCACAACACCAAGCAAAAATTGCCTACAATTAACAGCTTCAAATATGAGCAGCCTTCTTCACACAAACACCAGCAAGAGCTCAAACCACTCTCCACTCCAATTTATTTGTTTATTTAGTTTGGTTTACATCTGAATTTCTTCTCTGGCACAAGCTCGTGCTCATTTGCATTGCTCTTCTGCAAACACCACAAGCCAGCTCCAGCCAGGAAGCTTTAATCTGTCACCAAAATTTTTCAGCAATCAGACCCCTAAGCATTAACTTTAGGAATTAAAGTAGCATATCTGACAAATGAGCAGAAGGGAATATAATGGCATATTTCTGTGCAGCAGGGAAAATGTCTACCTTCTGCCATCACCGCTGGACTATCAAAGCCAGCATCGCATGACACCTGATGTTGCAGTATCCCCAGGCTAGAAAAGTAAGTAATCTGGTTCATCCACAAAGTGTAACAAATTCAAAAGGTCATTAAAAAGCTACTAAACCTCACAAAATCAAATAAATACACAAATTAATTAAAACCTCTATGAAATAGCAGAGTTGAATTTTGCTGTAGTAGTGTCACATGGTTTTGGAAACTGCCCTTCAGTAACCCAACCAAAACTTGGCATCTCTGCTTATTCTCCCTCGTTATGTCTACAGCATCATCAGACATCCGTTTGAAACATCAGAAAGAAGTGAAAAACTGGATGGAGGGATTCAAGATAAATAAATACTAGATTTTAGCTTTCATCCTGTTCTTTCCATTCATGAATCTCAAACTCAACTCCGAGACAGTGAATTGTATCCTTTTGCAAGTGTGAATCATCACCATGAGCCAACACATGTATCATGGCTGGCAAGGGGAGTCAGTCCAGCACAGGAGCTCAGGAAAGAGCATGATAGTTTGAGGAACAGAACAGCTTTTTCTCCAGAACATCCTGCTGCACAGCCTAAGAAAATTAATGACAAAACTCAACAATGCACCCTATACACTGACACAGACCCCAGAGCATCGAAGCAGCACCAGCCAAGGCTCATTCTGCTACAGGCATCCAAGAAAGATGGGAATCTCTGCCCAAGAGTTCCCTGTGGATATCTAACACAGTGCAGAAGAGCTAAATGAGTGGGAGGTGGGAGGAGAAGCAGCAGCAATACAAAGAAGGCCATTAGCAGATGCGTGTTGGTTGCAGCACACAGTGTCTGTGTCACCAAACGAGCCCCAGAGCAGGATGGGCACAGAAACAAGAGCATAGCGGAGGCACTGACATCTGTAAGCGTGGAAAACAGGGCAAAGTTACTGATTGTAACTGATCTCAGCTAAGCCACAGACTGATGGTCATATCAATATACCAAGTACCAACCCATTGGTGCTCTTGGACGAGGGGAAAAAGCCTTGCGTGAGGCACCGGAGACTTGCACAATGTGTTCTTGTATAAATGGACCCTGTGGTGGAACAGCCATTGCATGTTCTTGGCTCTGCATCACTGTCTGTTTCTAAGTACTGCAAAATCTCTGTCTTTAAAAAGTCCCTTTTCGAACGAAAGTGACTCTGAACTGGTAACTCTACAAATACAACGTACTTTATACTGCATACAGATCACAAATCCCAGTCTGAGGCCAAACTCACCTTGGGGACAATCTCAGAGTGTGATAGCTACCAAGATCAGCCTATGCACAGAGAACAGAGTGCAGCAGCTGCTTTAAGGCTAAGACGGGCGATGAGCCCCCAGCCTTAAGCATCAACATTGCACAATGCCTCCTCTTCTATCTTTTATAAAATGACCTTTCAGGAATGCAATTTCCAAAGTGACTAGTCTTGCTGGTGACACACAGCTAGAGGAAACAGAGAATTTACAGCTATTAGAATAGATCAAATTTATGGACTAACAAGACAGATGATGCAGTGAAGCAAGGAATGAAATGCAATGAGGCCAAGAAAAAATTAAACGCATGCTATATTCCAGCCTAAACAGCAGTGTACAAATAGACAGGAAATACAATCTAAACCAATTCACCTAACGTTTAGTAGCATTATAAAGGAAAACCAGAAAAGATTTGTAGCCCTTGCAGGCTTCATAATACAGAGTAAAAAACAATGGAAGACCATAAAGCAAGCTAAGAAGTACTGTTGAAACTTCTGTATGAAAGGCACAAGAAGCCTTTCAATCTCAGGAGCACTTGTTGCCACACTGAAAAATGTGAGACAGTACCAAACAGATTTCCAAAAAGTTCAAACCCAATCCTGAAAGATTTCATAGATACCAGGTTATTTGGGGCACATTAACATTTTCTGCAAAATGAAACCTATGCTTACATTAAATCATCCTAAAGCCTGTAGGATCTGACCACCTTTAGGTATGTGACAGATGAATGCAAGGGAGAAGGTGTCTCCCAAAATGAAAAGGCGTAGCAGGGAATAAAACTGGCTTTGAGGAAAGTGAGTGAGAAGCCAAGAGTCTGAACTTGTCTCTGAAAAAGCCTTGGTGATCTGTTACTCGTGGCTGAACCATATCGGAGAAAATGCTGTGTCAAAGGATATACTGGATTGCCAAAACAATATTGCTGGGGGAATATTGTGATAGATTTTAACACAAAGAATTTCTTTACAGATAGGAACATCCTTAAGGTTGTAAAAATGTTCTTTATGCAGGCTTATACTTCTACTCTGAAAACATTTACAAAAATGTTTAACTTTATATGTGTTGACTAATTAAAATCAACTGGGATAATCGTGTGCTTCAATTTAACATTATAAAAATCAAGTGGATTGGCATGTTGGTATGTCTTCATCTCTCTTTACTTCACTATATATTTTTTGCAGTTTGTATTCAGGATAACAGGACGAACTGCAACTCCCAGAAAGCAAAGAGATGATACAAGATTTTAAAATATGACCAGAAGTAACAAAATTTTTCTAAACTACCCCTTTGACTTGAGAGCACTTATTTTTAAAGGCCCTCTGTACATACAACATGATAAAATATTTCCTCAAACACAGCAACTTATTAGCTGTATTCCTGACTAGTTTCTTAATTGGGATCGGAAGTAAAATTATCATTCAGATGTCAGCAGTTTTGCTGTTCAACATCTAATCTATTTTGAAAGCTTAAACAAATTCTATAAATATTTAAATTAAATATAATCTGCATTTGCTTAGTGATTTTAATTAAGAATTAAGTTGCTGTTCCCTTGAAATGTGTAAATGTTTAAAGCCAGCGCAGTAGCAGCATAATGTCAGGGCATTTAAGATTCTGTACCATTATTAATGCAGTTTTCAGTGTCCTGCAGGCCGAGTTGAGCACTGCAGTTGAGCTGCAACACAAGTACTCAGACTTTAAAAAACCCTGAAAAACTACACAAAAATTTGAAAACTTAACTCAGTTTTAAACCGCTGTGACTGAGACACAGAACAGAGTTTTACGCACTTTTTTTCCTTTTTTATTTCTACTTTAAGCCCAGTTTCTTCAGACCTTCCTTCCACAGGCAAAACTCTGAGCCTGTGACTTTGAGCCCACTGGATATCTTCTGGGTGTGACGAAGGAGCCTCACAGAGATTTATTTGGCTTTAGGAAGAAAAGCCACCTATGCTGACTTCACATTATTCTTTTAAAACAAGTGAGCTACAATCCTCTTTAAGACAAATATGTATTCCTTGTGTGAGGTCATGGTATCTGAATCCATAATCCATGTCCATGTCTGAATCCATGGACTCCCCTGGCACTAAGCAAATCCAAGCATACCGAAGGGTAGCCCGTCCGCCTCAGAGCATGTCCCCAGCAGACAGAACCCGCGCTGAGGACACCTATTTCAGAGCATCCTCCTCAAGCTACGTGTGCGTGCGGGAGGCAGAAATGCCCCTGGTTGCTGAGTGCCCTTCACCGGAGGGCACTGCAAGCTACAGGCTGGGTGTGGGACACAGCCTGATGAGGCATGCGACGAAGCTGGCATGCAGCCGTATGCACCGCACAAGGCAACCCTGCAGAACAGCATAGTCAAACTGGGCACCTCCTGTGTGTTACTGGATAGGGCAAAAACGGCTGCTTCCTCTGCAGGAAGAAAGAGCCTTATACCCAGCATTTCCAACCCTACCGTAACACAGCCAGAGCTGAGCCCCCCATCACAAACATGCCTGAGAAGTTAAAAAATACATAAAAGATGCAAGACACTGGATAGCAACAAATGAGATGCCTAAAGTCCAGGACTGAGAACAAAATCATACAGATATTTAATTAGAAAACTAGCTACTAAAGTAGACTGCAGTTGTTTAATGAACTAATGTAATTAAGTTTGGACAGAAATGGGGACAACATGGTGGTTACAGATCTTGGAACGAAGTAACTGGAGAAGAATGAACTGCAATGGTTATAAATCTCCGGTTCAGCTGCAAGTCTTTTTCTCTCTTAGTCCACAAGTAATTAGAAATTTCTTCCATTTGTTCTATCTTTGACAGTACAACTGTGTAGACCACAGCGGCATTTTGACCACAATATAGTCACTGTACTGGACAACTTTTTCGCTGCATGGCTTTGCACATTGGTTTGAGGAAGAGGGCCAGAGGTAGGGGGACTGGGCCCCTCACCCCGGAACTGATTAAATGGGATTGAACTGGGAACCAGCAAATACAACCCAAAAAACCAGAATGAAAGAATATTTAAGCCCAGTTTTAGTAATACTGGATGTTACTAAATAGAGCAAAGGAAAATTATTATTTTAGAGAAAATGGCTTTCAGTTTTCCTTTGAACGGCTTCATGGCATACAAGAAGATAGTAAGAAGATAGCTGTGTGTCTCCAGAGGCCTGATGTAAAACCTCTAATTCATAACCAACAGCACACTTGGTGATCTAGAAAAAAACAGCACCCACAAAAACCGAACACCCCACAACAGAGTAATTCCCACACACACATTCACAAGAGGGCAGAAGATTAACTCGCATTTTGATCTTTTGATGAGAAAGAGTGCAATTTTGACACAGAACTGCATTTTCTCCAGTGGACACTAAGCAACTCAGAGTAGCACAGACCGAGACCATTTTCAACCTGCCATCCATCTAACTTCAATCTGTTGTACCAATTCAGCTGGTGACATCTGAAGTCCCAAGGTATGAGCACATCACTGTTTCCTCATTAAGAAGTCAGCATGGGCAATTTTGGATATGTAGATTTTATAGAACACTCTTAGGAGAGACAATAGAACAGAGCAGAGCAAAGAGTAAACAATTAAGCTTTTTTGCAGCCAGAAAAAGCAGGCAATAATGTTCTCCACCACACTCAAATTTTCATCCCCTGGAAGTTGGCCCTGGGCTGAAATTAAACTGGGTGCAAAGCGGCATGTTCTCTGCCACCAAGGCAGGGTACAGCAAACACATTAAACCCACAGCAATTCGACACAGCTTCAGCTTTGCCCTCCGTCATTTCCCTTTTTACCGCAGTCCTTTGCACAGAGAACGAGACCAGTGCAGGTATTGCCTTGCGCTCTGTCCCTCAGACACTTCTCCTCTGACATTGCCTCCAATTAGCATTCCTGTTTGTTATCTAATATATCACTCGCAATAATTTTAGTGCAGTCAACCAGTTCCTCCCCAAATGAGAGGAAGGTTAATGATGCTTTCTGTTGCTGTTACTATATGCTTTGCATAAGAAAGGGAATGGATTTCTTAAATAACAGGAGAAAACAGTCCTTTCCTGAATGCCTCAGAACAGAGGACATCCCTTCTTCACCAGGGAGGTTCAGCTGGACTGCCCATATTTTACGAGGTTAGGAGTTGCTTTCTGCCCCAACGCACAAGTATCTGTGGCCAACAGAGAAGTGGACCAAGTGTCTTTAGTCTGGATCCTTTCCTGTAACAGAGCAACAGGTTAGGAGTTGCTTTCTGCCCCAATGCACAAGTACTCTGTGGCCAACAGAGAAGTGGACCAAGCATCTTTAGTCTGGATCCTTTCCTGTAACAGAGCAAAAAACTGCCCCTTGAAAAGATGGAGCCCAATCCACCAGTAACAAAGCTTTTTGCATTGATGCACTGCCAGGGCTGTTTTCTCCCTTCCCCTAGACCAGATCCTCAGCCCAACACCTCAGCTCATGCACCAGATACCACCCCCAGCCCAGGGATGGGCCGGGCAGAGGGAAGGGGAACTGCTGCTCTGGAGCCAGGGGGGGTGAGAGAGGCATCAGCTCCCCCTTCACCTCCAAAGCAATGCACGCTAAACCCAGCCTGGGCATTTAAAGAGCGGAAAACATCAAAGGGAACACTATGCAAAGCAGAAGTATGATCTCAATAGAAGTTTGACCTAGGAGCCATTGACTGCAGCCAAAACATTTTAATTCAAGTCCTACTGTACAATCCTAGTTACCTGTTAATCTTCCCCAAAGAAAAAGAATAATTCTGATTGCCTGGTAACAGTTACCACTGGTTGTGTCATTACAGTAACTTCAAATTTTCTTATGCTGATAACACACAATGGTTAGCAATTATACTTTTTCCTAATTTTTACATTTCTTATTTATTAGATGATTAATTTTACCTGCAATTTGTGTCAAACTGCTTTTGGATCGAAGCTGGAATTCAATTAACAATACAGAAAAAAAGTATTTTAATAGGTGCACTGGCTACAAAAGAAAACATCAACCATGATTTGCATTTAAATGAGAGTCCTCATATGAAGAAAATTATCTCCATAATTAGCAACTTGAGCCAATTGTTGCTGATCCTAATACGATCAAAGGGCTAGAAGAGACCTTGTCTCACGTACACCTTTGCCTAAGAAAGGATTGATGATAGTTGCTCTTCTGAACTCAAATGGTTTGCAATTAAACATAATTTCATGTGTTTAGCCGGAGAATTCCCTGGGTTGTAGCTTTCTTTACATGTTAATAGGAAATGTCTAATGCTTAAATATTGGGTTTATGTAAATTTAAGATATTACGATGGGTTTAAACGTTAATATAGAAATGATGAGAACTCATTTTAATTCTGAATGTTTTGATTTCAAATAGAAATACCAGGTTTAAGTTAAAAAGACAAAAAGAACAACAACAAAAACCCCACAACACTTCATGCCCCCTGGAGATGGAACTGGTCTGAAGGATGCTATCAACAAGAAGGAACACAGGGCAGATCTGAAAACCTAATACTCGGTGGCACCGAAGCAGATGGGACAGGAAATGTAGTTCAGCACCCCCGCGCAACCAATTCACAGGAGCAAAGGGGTCTTATCCAAAATAGGAGTCAGCGCCTGGGCTGAGCAGGATGTTTGGCACATCTCAGCTCATCACCAGGCTCAGACACTCACTCCTTCAGTCTCTGTTTTTCACTGGATCCCACTGGCCTGCTTGCCAAAGTGGGAAAACTCTCCTCATGCTACTTGCTCTGGCAATTTTGTTGTGTCAGTTCTGCTCACAAACGCGACCCATGCTGGACTCAGAAGGGTCCAGATGCTCAGCGAGGCTCACCCCAACACACCAGGATGCCATCCCTCCAGCTGGCAGTGAAGTCCGTAGGCCAGCAGACACAGGGCAGCCCAGAAGAGATATCCTTGCGCCCCATCCAGCAAAGCACTCCCGTGCTCGGGTCTGAGCATGCGAACCATCCCACAAACCTGCTGGCAGGCTCACTCACATACCCAGCTGAACCCAAGCCCTCTGACAAAGGTGGTCTGTGTGCTCAGCCCCTGGTGCTACAGCCATGGTGCAGGCAGCTGCAGTCCTGCAAGGTCTGGCTTAAGCTTCAAGCTTTAATTCAAACAGGAATTAATTCAGGAAAGCCCTTAAGGATCCCTCTTGGCTTTAGGATCTCTTAAAGCAAGCATAAATCACTAGCATTTTGTCTTGGCGCCAGGCTTTATACTTACTTTGTGCTACCATGAATGACTGCCAAAAAGGGAAGGGAGAGGAGCTCAGATCCATTAGCCATACTTTATTTTTTCATGATCTTCCCAGAAGTCATTGCCCACGCTGTTCTGATGCATCTTTGCAATCCTCATCCAAGTTGCTGATGCCTCCCTGCAGCCTTGGTTTATCTACAACTTTTAATCCTGGGTGACAGCAGTACAGGCAGCAAAAAGAGAGCTGAACCTCCAAACAGTATCACTGGGAAGAACAAATTCCATGTTAGCTTGCTCTTTTCTTCACAGAATGACAGGCACTGCCCAAGCTGCAGACATCATATAAGGTACCAATTCTGAATGTATGCAAAATGAAGGAAGTGGCATTTCTATCAAGTGTACTTACCCCAAGAGTTCATAGTGACAAGTCTAATTTTGTCACCATCTAAAAGTTACTGAGACATTTCTACTAAAATGAGTGTGCTTATTTCTGTCCTTCAGGTGGGACTCACCAAAATAATTGGGTGAAGAAACACACACCAGGCCTCCGTTACAGCAACTGCCTTCGTGAAATGCTTATTTAATGTTTAAAGACTATGAGGCTATACTTTGCACTGTTAGCTTTAAGAACCAGCCCTACCTAAGACAGGAAAAGTGCATCTTATTTCATTTAGTTATTAGTCTTCCAAGATAGTATCAGAGAAAGTTCTTTAAGAACACTAAGCAATAACAACAGATATCTGAGTCACTGGGCTGGCTTGGTTTTAGATGCTAAGGGGTTTTCTGTGGATTTTCCCATTTATTAGTCTTTTTTTTTTCCATATTAGAACATTATTTTTATAATTACAGTTGTGAAATAAATATCTTATGAGAGTTTTCCCCTTTAATGTAGGGTTCCAAAGTGATTTACGTTGAAAATTATGAAGCCCTAAAACTTGAGTTTCCTCTGGGAAATACTGTTACTGCAAGGTTAGTACCAAAGAATAATATTTAAAACTCATGGAAATACATTTCTTGTGGGGCAGCCAAAATGCTGCAGTCCCTAATGACCCGTGCCACAGGACTAAGAACTAAGGAGCTGCAACTTCCAGCAAAGTTTTGAACATCACCAATTTGGGAATTAAAACCTGTCCTAAACTCATTATGGCCAAGACTTGGGCAAGAATGGGCATCTCTGTCCCTGAAATGTGCCCTTACCTTCCATGGGATTTGCTCATATAAAACTCTGCTTTCTGTGTTTTAAGATTCCTGAAAACTTTTTACATGAATTGTATGTAATTGTGATAAATGAAATAAAAAAGCATCACAAAACTCATTTACTTTTCCCAATCATTTTCTAATGAATAATTTTGCAGGCATATAGTCTCCGCTCTGCAGCACGGGCCGCTCAGACACAGTGTCTGAACAGCCACAATCCAGCACTTTGAAAAGCCATCACCCCAGTCCCCATGGCTGCATTCGGTCCAAAAAATGACATTTATTTAAAGGTTTTGCACAATTTCAGAAGGCTGCACAATGTTGCACAGATAAGCCACACTGTGGAGGAGACGGAGCCAAGGAAAGGCCAGGCACCGGGCAAAAGGACTGGCTCCCCATGGGATTTACCATGGCATAACAAACACTGCATGCTTGGCACGTTCATTTGTGCAAAAAGGGAATTAAGAGCAGCCTTAAGAGGCACAGGGCGTAGGAGCTGCCTAACACTTGAATTTTACGTCTGGATTTACTGGTGGTGTAAATGTCCACAACATTACAAGTCTCACAAGACTCATATTCTGTAATCAAACAACCAAGTGGAAATTTCAATTTTTGTAATATTGGGAGCAGGGGGGAGGAGGTTATTCTCCATGGCTGAGAACCAACAACTGAAAATAATATGATCCTAAAATGAATAAAACTTACAGAAGTCGTTAAAAGAACCATTAAAACCCCCTCAATATAAAGGTGCTGAGTCATGGGTTTCTGAGTGTGTGCCAAGACTGCACTGCTCGGAAAACAGATGAACTCTTTAGAAAAGATCTTTCATAACTCTTCTGAAAATAATTTTTATTTCAATTCCTTTGATAAAATTCCCACTATGGACAATTGAGACTCACACATCCAATGCTACACTGTGTTGTGATGAAGCTGGTCCTACCTAATGCCTGGTCAGAATCCCTATTGGACATCAATTACTATACAAGGAGATGAATTAAACATGAAGATTATTTATTTCCATAATACATTTTAAATATGTATTTACTTGTATGTGATGAAACTTTTATTGTTTTTCCTTGGGAGATAAAAGGGACAGGATGCCTAGTGTTAAAATGAATTTTCTAAATGGACTTTAATGAACCATGTTGTCCTGATGCAGCTTGCTCACTTTTAAAGATCACTCAGTCCCTATCTAAAGAATGAGCCTGCATTAAGATTTAAAGGTCTCCCTTTTAGTGGCAGGGCTGTGCATGCTGAGTCTTAACTTCAACAAGAGGCAAAATATTTTCCTTTTCAAAATTAAGAAGAATCAACACATTAGCCAAATGGAATTACTTTACATTATTTTAGATAATGTAAATAAATTATTTACATTATTTCATTTGTGGGTGAAAGCACTTAGGAAAAAGAAAAAAACGAAACAACCAGAACACTGCCCGTTGTTGGCAGATTAAAAGCAATAGCAAATTCTACATTCCAGAAGTATTTTTTCCCCTAAAGTTTCTCCTTAAAAAAAAAGATTGGTTTTGCTTTTCAAAAAGAGATCACATTTTGACTAGTCTGCTGTGACCAAGGTTGTGACAAATGCCTTAAAACTGGCCGTACATTTATGCTGTTCACACTGCCAGGAAAGCTGCTACCAGAATTTTTATTTTTGCTTTTTTTTTTTTTTATATGCAAACATTATTATAGCAAAGAAATATTTTGTGTGATCCAAGTAGAAAAGTTTCAGACTACACTGCAATTGTGTGTATGCCAATGTCAGTGGAGGCAAAGAGGACAGTGTGGATGTGCTCCTCTCTCATCTGCTCTTCTCGGTTTGGTCTCTCCTCCAGGCTGCAAAGGATCCCTAAGCACCGCAGCGGGGCTCTCCTAATAGCCCCAAATATTCTTAACAGTAAGGCAGATGTGGCTTCCTCGTTTCACAGGCCTTTTGGAAACATTTTCTTCCTCTTAATGTCAGCCTTTTCCTCTTATATACGTCCCTTCCTTTTGCCTCAAGGAGGCTTTTAAAACTGCTACGTCTTGTATTACAGATCTGAAATGCCAAATCAGGCTACAACATTGCAATGAATTATTCCCATCAGTCCTATATTACAGATTCAGGAATTCAGATTGCTATAATTGTCAGTAGCTCCAAAATTAATTAATATAGTTTATGAGCAGCCCTCAGTTCAATTTCATTACCTTACACCAAACTTGAGATAGGGAAAATCACAGCTTTAATCCAGGAAACATTGTACTATGCATCAATTTACTGGAGCATGCCTAATCCAAGTTGGGCAACCACTTGCTCTCATGGCTCTGTGGTATCAAAGGCTTCTTTCATTGAAAAGACCTTTTCAATTATGTCATATTCCTATTCTTTTAACAAAAGGCCCCCCAAAGAAATATAAAATCCTCATTTAATTACACATCTAACCCTAAAAGCCCCTTGTTGCTTTGTAGGAATAAAGATTTCCTAGATGTTAAATAGGAACATAATTCCAAAGGAAAAATAATGGCAAGGATAAAACTTTATTCATGAAGAAAACTAGAACTTCATTTAGTATTTTAAAGACTTCATTAACAAAATTCTCTGTGGGTATCTACAAATGTTAAATTAAGATCAAGACCTTAAACAGTTTGTCAGACAGATGAGCACATCAAAGTGTTTCAAAAAGGAAGAACCTGAGACTTGAAAAGCTGTCAGAAAGCAGAAGTGAGACAAAATAAAGGCTAATGAAGTAACTGCAATGCCTGAAGAAATGTCTAGATAGGTTTTCCTTTACATTATCACCCTCTGACCTTAAAAGGACTACAAATGAGGCTGAATTCACTTCACTAGGCTGAATTCACTACATAATGTTCGATATTTTATTACACAGAGGTGCAGATTTCTATAAAAACCTGCTCTTCCTCTTTTAAACTCTTCACTCTATACCTGAAAGAACTTTTTGCTGCTATTTCAAAATCATTTGTCATGCTGGGAAATAGAAGAGAAAATACTGCATACATTCATGTAAACCTGCTGAAAAGATGTTGTGGGCCTGGCGCAATCCCTGGGCCAGCTCCAGCTGCTCACTGCAGCCCCTGCACCCCTGCCTTTGCAGATATACCCCCGCAGGGAGTAGCTCCCAAGTGTTGTCCTCTCTAAAGCAACCAGCAGCCTAAAGCCTATAATAGCCTCCATATATCTATATACGTATACCTCAATGGCCATAGCTAGGCATGGAGATCAGTCAGAAAGGTCTTCAGATATGCTGCTGGCAATGGAGCAGACTAAGGCAATTAGACATCAGATAGGTGCACAAACATCCCAGAGGAGATCCTCCTCCTCTGCTGACTGCAGCACAGTCCAAGGTCTCCTGTCTTCACCAAATCAGACCCCTCAAACGGGGAGGAAGGGCGAAAATAGCCTGCTTACTGTGAGTACTTCAGTGTCATTTCATATAAATAAATCTCTATAAATATCCAGAACAAATAAATCAAACTTTTCTTCATCTGTAACCTAAGGCTCAAAACCCAACACAATACCACCCTCATGGCGCAACACCTTCACGCTTCAGACATCAGCCATGGCAACCAAGTACCCACTCTGACACAGAGCACGATACGACTCCGTACATGCACCTCTCATCACCAGCAAAGGCAGGTGTATGCAGAAGTCCAACAAAGAACAGCTATTTATTGTTGACAGTAAAGAATTTTTTGGAAGACAGAAGCCGAGTTAGCAACTGACCCCAACTCTAAAACAGCAGAGCCTGCATGAGCTGTGTAGTCATCCTTTTAGCTCCTCTGCGAGCTCATAAACAGCTGGGTATAAGCTGTTATAATAGTTCCCTTAAGTTTTCAAAATAATATTATTTGTACCCATCATGATTTAGAATGAACATCCATTTTTATCTTGTGTAACACATGCTGGGTTTGTGGTCTGCGTGTTAATTCTTTCGGAGCAGCAAGGTTTGAATCCCCCCATGGAAAGGACTCAATCTGCTGTGAGCATTGGCATTAATCCCTCTGATTTCCCAAAATCTAGTCTCATTCCTGTCTCAGGGTATTCATTGCTGTGTTAGACCCCAACACAGCCTGATTTTTAAATGTACTTGGTGCGAGAATATTGGAAGATGATGTTTTAGTTGCTTATTTTATTGAGTGTAATGCTTTCCAAAATACGATGGGTTTTGACGCATGATTATTTGAAAACCCTGCTCTTAAGATAAAAGCTACATCAACAAAACAATGCATTTCATTTAGCACAGACCAGTTGGGAACACTACTGGAGATGCATATAAAAGCACTCATTTCTAGAGACGCATATTGTACCCATGGCTGACAGCAATAGTGAGTGCATCGCTCTCAGGAAAATTGCCATGGCCAGACCATGAACTCCTTCAGCAAAGGGGGCTGCAAACCCCCAGGTGCCAGGGAGGAAACCTCCTGGAGCTGAGGGAGCCTTGGCCACGTGTCCTGGTTTGCAGGCTCAGTGCCACCACTCCAATTTCCTCGCTGGGTTCGATTTATCAGCCTGTGGCCCCAGGAAGGAAAGGCCCTGCACCCCAGGAGACAAGTTTGCATGGCCCAAATCCAGTTCTTCAGACCCTGGAGCCTCAGCACAGAGAAGAGAAGGTGATGTTCACTCTCTAAGTCCATTTGATGTGGCAAAAGAAATATTGTGCAGGATGAAGACAATCCGTTTGCCACCGAGAGGAATTCATCATCACATCGTCACGCGTCGCAGCTGCACAGCCACCTCCCCGCTGCCATCTCCCACTGCAAGGGTTTCACAAAAAGACTTATAACTGTTTTCAGGGGCACGCTGACAGATAAGACACCCCTAAACTCATCTTCCCTCTGGTGGTTGGTACAGGCAGGGCTCCCAGTTTCCTTAAAGTGTATTTTTTACCTTAATGTTTGTTAAAGCATAAAGCAAACAAACACTATCAGAAGCCAAAATACAATCAGAGAACAGTGGTGTTGCCAGTTGGAAATTACGTGATAAGCTGCCTGCAAGCTCATTACCACTCGGCTTCCAAAATAAATTAGAAATTTTCAAAACCAGAAAGATGAATAATCAAGGAAAATCTATAATGTCATTTACTGAGGAAATAGCATTATAAAACAATCTTTGCTGCTGCTGCAGATTGACTTTAGCCACAGAATTTATTAACCACTGATAAACGTCAATCATGTTTTTCCTCCCCAAGCAAATCAAACCTCTTTGTACTCACCCCATGCCCTTTAGCTGGCTCACTAACACTGTGCTTAATGCTGGGGATGAAAAGAATAATGGGATTCAAAATACAGTATTGTTTCTAAACCTTAATAAAAGGAAAGCCACAGAGTACAAACCTGGGTAATTACTTCTACTCAGAAGAAAATTACTCAGGCAGTTCCCCAGTTTAAAGCACTCAGAGAAAAAAATTTATGCTAGGGCTTGTTTTTATAATTGGGCTGGTTTGTGAGTGCGTGACTAAATAAATAACCTCTGCAAACAAGAAAACAGGATCCATGCTGGACATGCAGCTATCGCTCCTTACTTTCAATTGTATTTTACTGTATTTTTATCAATATCTCAATCTTAATTTAAAATTATATCTTTCACTGGTACTCCCAGAAAGCTTCTCATTTATATGAAACTTATTCTTAGTTTGCAGAGTATCGTTGAGGTTAATAACATCAAAGAAATGTCTCTTATGGTATCCTGAGAAAAAAAATTCTTGGTAAGTAATACTAGATAGCGGTAAATAAATTATTTGTTTGCAAAATATGTGATATTGCAGTTGACAAGAAGTAATAGGTGAGTATATCTTGTTGAGAAAAGGCACAGGAACGTCCCCATGTCTACTTATTGAAGTTGGAATGATACCGATAGATAAGTTGGAATATTGCCTTTGGAGGACAAGTCTCCATAACTAGGTAATAGCTGTGATCGCTTCCCAAAAGAATTTCTTTGCCTGATCAAACCCACCTCAGGAAAGTATGACCCCAATGCAGGGGAGTGTTTTGAGAGCAATTTGAGACTGAACGAGGTGTCCTGGCTGTGGGTCACTGGCACACAAGCTGCAAATATGCAAGTGAGGTGAGGCACTGAAAAAAAACCAGTCTCAGATTTCCTTACCTTGGAGCAAGGTGTTAGGGGGACAAACCTGATCATAAAGCACATGGCAGGGGTGATCGTGTTGTTCTGTGCTTACAGAACATTTATCACTTACTGCTAGACATTGTTGCAAAAGTTGACTTTCCTGTTATGAGAAGTACAGTGGAAGACTTCGGTTTTAAATGCTGTCTGTGACAGTTAACCATTTTCCAGGTATTGCTCCACGACTGACCTTGAGAATCAGCAGGTTTATTTGCTAAAAGACAGCTGCACGTGGAGACGCTCTGGAGTCAGCATGACCTGCAGGGTCTCAGCTTTTCTTTACAGTCACACACTTCAGATAATCAGATTTCTTCCTGCTGCCAGGCACTGCCAGAGCCACAGCTGGGAGGTATCTGGTGGTACTTCACAAGCAAGGAAGGGCCATCTTCAGCTGCATAGTTCTGGCACCTGGTCTCTTTGGGAGAAAGTTCTCTCATTTTTCCCTTTCAGCCTTTATGCTTTATTCCTGTGGCTATTTTTCTTTTCCCAGCCTCCTCTGCCCTACCCAGCAAGATGAATCAGACACCCCACTAGATGCACCTTACAATGCCACAAAAGCACCCCAAAATTGGTTGAGCTCACTATTTGCATGTCTCGGGAAATCCTCAGCTATCCCAAAGCCTCTAAAACAGCTTTGATTCTAACCACCTCTTGGGTGCTACTACAGGGCTCATGCTTAAGGCTCTCTGATCTCTGATCTCTGATCATCCTGTCTGGCCTCCTTGATTCAGTTAGTTGGTTCAAACTACCGCCACCATCAGACGTGCAAGAGTCGCAAAGTGGTTTGGGATCAAAGAGCCCCAAAGACTGTTTATAGCAATAGCAGCTACTAAGATGAGTGATAGCACCCACATATTTACAGTTTAATGAAGAAATAGATCCTCTTGGCAAACTGGAGCCTGCAGGAACTTTGCAGAACATGTCAAGTTCCACTGATGGAGACGGGTCGCATACAGATGAAGTAAGTGACAAAGCAAATAGCTGCAAAATGTATGTGAGGGCCCCATACACCCACATCTGAAATGTCACCCTGCATATGAAGTCGTTTATAATCTCCCATAATGCCCAAGGAAGTCAAAATGCATGGAAACGTGATTTATTTTAAACCACAACAACTAAAGGAGCTCTCATAGAAGGGAAAATTTTCAGGTTTTTAAGCAAATCTGCTCAAGTATTTGTGCTATTTTCAGGACCCTGTGTGTGCACAGTGGAAAATTAAATCTTTTCCAAAGTCACTTTGCATGGCACCCTATGTAAACCAGAGCAGTTCAGATGACTTAACACGATTTGCTCTTAAGTGCTCTACGTTAGCTTTTGTCTCTGCTATTAATTTGACAGGCTGGCACATGAATGTCACCCTTGATCTCAGAATTTGCTCCATTCCTACCTCCTTGCTACTATTTGTCCTCCTACTACAGTTTCTTTTGCCAGCACACTGCCAACTACACAACTACACCCAACAATTCCCAAGATAAAAAACTTTTGAGTTACAGGAGGGGAGGGCAAATGCCCATTCATGCTCAGAGCCCCTCTCTCTGAAGTCCGTGCAAGTTTTGCCATTGCTTTCTACAGCACCAAAGCAACCTCCTTGCAGCCACATCAGAACCTGAGATCTACTTTCTGTACTTGGGGAGATGACACCAGTCCATTTCTGCTATCTATTTGTTCTACTCTTCAAAATGAAGGGCTGTGCTGCAACACAGGTACATTGCAGCTAGGAATTCTGTGTTAGGAGTTATTTAATATTGATGTTTTCTCAGGCCCGGTGTTTAGAAATCAGTCTTTAGGTGTTCCTGCTCAGCGTATTCTCCACTGAATTCACGCTGCTCGATAGTACCATTAGTTCTACATACACAGACAATTTTTGAATTTCTACTGATGTAACATAGGGCATGCCAAAATTTTTTGCTACACCTACTTCAGCGAAGAGTTTCAGCAAACCAGCTTGGTAAGACAAAGAACATTTGCATGTGAATAGTGCTGCACTCCCAGAGCAGCCTGCTAGCACTTCTCCACCGCTGCAGAAAGCACGGGCCTTTTTGCAGTTGCATGTGCTGAAAGCTGAAACTATTTTTAACAGCCAATGCTGCTGTGTTATAGAGCATCAAACATGTAACAGCAAATCTTAGACACAAAAGCTGATTTTTCAGCTCACCACCCACACTATCACAATAACTTCCAATGCATGTGAGGCCCAAGGAGGGTATCAGCTGCAGGTTTGTATGAGGAAAGGGCAAGAGTGTTCCATCCACCCCATCAGCACTACCCAGGGGAGCAGATCAGCTTCCATAGCTTGTAACCCAGTTCCTATTGTACAGGCCCTTCCTCCTCATTCAGATCAGGGTCTGTGCCAAAAGACCTTTTGGACCCAATACAGAGCTAGACCAGCTGCAGTCTTCTAAAACTTCTGTAGAGCCCTCCAAGGGTTTTCCTACAAAGGGATCTGAGCCAGGCAATGTTAACCTAACTGCATTCTCAAAATCCTCTGCAAGCAATGGAGATCTATTTTGCAGTTATAGGGAAGGAAACAACAGCACAATAAAAATTAAACACCCTGCTCAGCATTTCACAGTCTCAGAGCATTACAGTCTCAGGGGCGGGGAGACAACCCGGATCACAGAGCTCAGCTTTCTGCCTTGATCGCCAGAACCTGCTCAGTCCTGCACAGTTAGTGACAAACTGCAAAGGAGATACAGCTTCATCTGAACCAAGGTCCCATACAACAAAACACGCAAATACAATGTCTATAGATCATGAAATGACCATGGTGATGCACCTAATTGAAATGCCTTGCAGGAGTCCAACTGATAGAGGCTCACCATCCCCCATCAAGCTGGGCGCCAGCTTAACTAGGTAACTTTTGATTATCAGGCCAATTTGTGGTGTTGTAAGGTATGACAAGAGAGATTATCTTTATATGGTCAGATCTGCAATGCTTCCATACAGAAAAAAGGTCACAGGAACATTCTGAACACTTGCCAGGATGCACAGCTACAGAAAGTTATAACTGTTTGGACAAAATGCAGCACAGGTTTCAAGGGGAACATTTTCCAAGCCCCTTGAATTCCTTACAAATTACACAGTGAGGCATCCTTACAAGGGTAATAATTAAGATGCTTTACTGTTAGGAAAAGCCCCAAATTCTTGTCAAGTATATGTATGTTTATAAAAACACTTGAGGCTAATCTAGGGAAAATGTTAACAAAGTCCTTTGTTCTGAGGATTAGAAAAAGAGGGCAAAAGAAGCCCCAGGTTTTCTTCTTTCTCTAGCTTGTGCATGGCCTTTTTGGTGCCCAAGTGTTTTGCCTAACACCCCATTCTCTCTCACACAGCCCAGTTCTTGGGCACAGACTTCTCAACTGAAGGTGAAAAATCTTGAATGAAGAATTAAACTTCTATCCAGAGGGGGGAAAAAAAAGCTGACACTAGGGCTACAAAAAGGGAAATACGAGTCTTTCTCTCTGGGCTATAACTTTACTAGGCTTGGTTTTGTCCTCATGGCAGTGGGAGCCCTCAGTATAACCTCTTCCAGCCATGCCCAGACGTGACAATTCAACAATTTTTTTCTCGACCAGGTCAGCAGCTCAGTTCACGCAAAGTCTATGATTTGCCTTGACCGGTCCTGAGGCAGTAGAATGACACTTAGGACATCTCCAACTTAAGCTGCAACTTAATAATGAAATCCTACCTGCATTATTTTGATGTTTGTGTAAAATCACATTCTGTAACTAATTTCCATAATTGGGCAAGGTAAGGGAAGATTCTTTAATAATACAATATAAACATGAAAACATGAAGGATGAAGCTCTCCAGCTTTGGACATAATCCAAAATTCAACAGGATTAGGCCTTGAGAGAGCTCATCTAATCTCACCCTGCTTGCAGTAGGGGGTTGGATCAGAGACCTCCAGAGGTCCTGTCTGACCTAAACTACTTTACAAGTTTATGACTCCAAGTGCTTGGATTTTGCTGATTCTGGGTTTAAATCATAGAATCACAGAATCATAGAATGTTTTGGGTTGGAAGGGACCCCTAGAGGTCATCTAGTCCAACCCCCCTGCAGTGAGCAGGGACACCGCTAACTAGATCAGGTTGCTCAGAGCCCCGTCCAACCTGGCCTTGAATGCTTCCAGGGATGGGGCCTCCACTACCTCTCTGGGCAACCTGTTCCAGTGTTTCACCACCCTCATTGTAAAGAATTTCTTCCTTATATCTAGTCTAAACCTACCCTGGTTTAGTTTAAAACCATTACCCCTTGTCTTGTCACAGCTGGCCCTACTAAAAAGATTTTCCCCATCTTTCCTATAGGCCCCCTTTAGGTTTGAAAGGCCGTAATCAGGTCTCCCCGCAGCCTTCTCTTCTCCAGGCTGAACAACCCCAACTCTCCCAGCCTGTCCTCATAGGAGAGGTGGTCCAGCCCTCGGATCATTTTTGTGGCCCTCCTCTGGACCCGCTCCAACACTTCCATGTCCTTCTTGTGCTGAGGGCTCCAGAGCTGGACGCAGTACTCAAGGTGAGGTCTCACCAGAGCAGAGTAGAGGGGCAGAATCACCTCCCTCGACCTGCTGGCCACGCTTCTCCTGATGCAGCCCAGAGTATGGTTGGCCTCCTGGGCTGCCAGCGCACCTTGCCGGCTCATGCTCAGCTTTTGCTCACAGCGCACCCCCAAGTCCCTCTCGGCAGGGCTGCTCTTGATCCTTTCTTCCCCCAGCTGGTATTGATACCAGGTATGCCTTAATCTAATTTGGGATTGAGTTTCTCACACCATGTAGCAAAGCAGAGCTTTCCTACCTATCATCCATCACCAGCATTCCCCGCCTTCCTCTCCTCGCTGCAAAGCCAGCTCTCATGCCAGCCTGTATAGTCTGACCGCACTACCCCACATCCTACCCTGGATCTCAGGAGCTGGAGAGTTCAGATGTCCCAGTATCCCAAGTTTATGAATCACCAGATCCTTGAGTGAGGAGTGCCCAGAAATTTCCCACCAATTCCAACACCAGACAAAAAAAAATTACATCACTTCAAACATTTTCTTTTTCCAAAGTTGTATGGAAAGAAAATGAGAAAACATGATTGACACATTAAAAAAAAAAATCCTCCTCCAGCGCTAAAGCAACTAGCTCCCAGGCCTGGCTCTCTGTGGTTAAGTGAGAACTACTGCTATTGAGGTAAAACAAGATTTCTTTGTTAAGTTGCCAATGTTCTCAGCTCAAGCATGGAACATCTCTTGCAGGTTTTAGCAGGGCTTCCTCCTCCCCCATGGCTGTACTGCAGTGCCTGCCCTGGTACTGCACACAACCTGCCTGCCTCCACGTTTATTTACATACTGCTTGCTAATTAGCACATTCCCTGCTTCAGATTGTTTGCTTCTGGTGCAGCCTTCCAAAACAACAGACAAAATTTATGCATCGTGCAAAATATTAAATGTACGATCCCCTCGTTAGATTCTTCACTAATATTTCTCTGCAAGCGTTACATAAGACTTGATGGTCTGGTGAAACTGGCAACTGGAGACCTTGTGTGATAGCACCTCCCTTTCCTAGTCTTGGCTATACGGACTCCTGGGAACCTTCCACATGTGCAGTGAAGCCTCGGCAGCTTAACACCCTGCAGCCTACCAGGGGTGAGTAATGGCAGCTGTGTGAATGCATGATTTTGGCCTGCAGTAAAGAGAAAAGAGTTAAAATTGCATTTAAAAATCAGCAGCATTTACCAGAGGATCATATACCATTACCCCTGCTCAGGTGATCCATGGTGAACGGTAAAATAATCGTGAACCTGAAACCTTATCTAGTTACATTGCGGCGATGACACCCAGCTGTCCAAAATGCCCTGGAATCAATGCAAACTCTCTCTGCATTCGGCACCTTATGTTTACTGCTACGGCCACATTCTTTACTTTGATTAATGATCACTTTGTGTACTATTAGCTGAGCAAGCAAAGTGTCACTCCAAGCCTCTGAAATAAGACCAGGGAGATACTAAAGCCTGTAGCACAATCAAACAGCCTTACAGGTCCCTACCCTCTCCTTTCCAGCTCCCTTTTAACCAGCTCTGAACTACAGGATAGATTTCCTAAGACCCTTCCAAAGATCCCATCTTACCATTGAAATAAACAACAGCATTTAGAGCCCCACTGGGTTGCTATGAGCAGCCTTCCCTAGCTTTCAAATTTCTCCCAGACTGCAAAGCTAGCGGCATGGGAAAAGTTAGCCAAAATGCACGTGTAGTTTGCTGAACAGCATACCGTAGATAAATCACCACTTATTGCTTGGAGAGTTTCCAAAGAAAATGATGGGCTAAATGTTCCCACAGTACCAAGAAGAAATGACCTAAAAATGAAAAAAAGGAAAAAATTCTAACACTACCTACACATATCTAGTTTAAGTCAGAGTTATAGAGGTTTGGTGCGACAATTCATGAAGCCTTCATAGCCAGGGCCCCGTGGTCCTGGCAATAACATGGCTGAGAGTCTTAGACAGTTGAACTAAAGTGAACACTCTCAGTGAGCTTGTCTTCCCCTCTCAGCTTATTTCAATACAATATGCAGTGATTATTCTCTTCCTCTTACCCCAAAATAAAAAGTAGCAGAAAGCATCTTTCTGTAGAAGAACTTTAATCAGAAAGTTTGTTGACAAAAAATAAAGCTTTTAAGAATATTTCTCCCCAAAACCACTAGATCACATAAATGCAATGGATACTTATGAAACATGTCAGAGAGTTCAGCAATCAGGTCTTTTATGGGGAAAAATAATCAGGTAACGAAAATTTTGTCTCTAGTCAGAACCAGGATTAGACCTGCAGTTGTCCTTGGCCGCAGCCGGAGCCATTTCCTCCCTCCCCCCTCTGATGACTTTGCCCAATGAAGCTTTCTCATGGCTTGGAGCTTTAGACAAGTTCCCCAACCGTTTCTCACTAAAACATTTACAGATAAGAGAGTTTAACTGTCCTTCTGCTACCAAGGGAAGGAGAGGTGTAGAGTGGAGTTCCAGCTTTTTCAATCTCTGTCACAGAAACCTGCCAAAATCATGCTGCAGACCTCGGTGGTTTGCTGGCTCCTGTTCTTAGCAGCATATGAAGTGCTAAGGAAAACAAAAGAAAAAAAAAACCCAAAAGCAAAAAACCAAACAACCCAAACAAACAGGCAAAACTATCTGCAGAAGTTTTAGGGGTTCTCTGAAACCCAGGAACATAGCTGTATGCGCTTCAAGGTCTGATCTTGTATCAAATTCATGCTGCAGGGATGTGTTTTACAGAGCAGACCTCTGGCAGCTCTCACTGCCACCTCCCTGCTCACCTTTCCCTGCACATTCAGAGCCCTTCAGACAGTCATAGAAAAGAGGTAGCCAAGAGTCATCCATAGACTAATGAAGATGCAGACGTGAGTAAATGAAGAACCACTTGCATCCCATGCATCGCTGGGTTGCTGCTATGATGCAGAGCCAAGATGCTCATGACAATTTTCAAGTCTCAATAATTTGCTGCCGTTTCTGGAGCCTGAAAGGCCAGGGCGGCGAGCAGGTGCTTTCCAAAGCCACCTTTGAGAGGGAAACTCAGAGGCTGTGGCTTTGATTTACAGCTGCTTTGAATCAGCTTTAAAAGTCTCTATATAAAACCGAACAATTTGGCATTTTAGGGATGGAACTCAGCTTTTAAGATATCAGAATGATTTGTAAAGGACTACCACAATGCAGAGCCTACAGGCACATACTTTGTTCAGAACTGCTAAACCTGCTCTATGGATTTGCAAAAGAGGTCTGGCTCACATTTACAGAATGGGCTGAAAAATCACAGTTTGGACAAAAATAACCCTACAAGAAAAACTGTCAGAATACATGGGATCAGAAATCTTTCAGTTTTTAGAAACCCAGCATTTTGTTAAGGTGAAAAACTCCCAAAGATCTATTTTAATCTTCAAGAAAAGCAAGTCCTGGAATACTTGAGAAATAAATATCATCCTTTGATTCACAAGGGAAGTATTCCCCTTTTATCCCCCTGTAATTCACAAAGAGGAGAGCATTTAGAATATTTTCTTCCAAAATAGCACTGACTTGGTTATCTGGATCAGAGGTCTGCCTACAGAAATGATAATGAAACTGCAGAACTATTTCAGTGCAATCTCAGCTCCAATAAATTACGTGGCTACTTTAAATAGATATTATGCATCAAATTGCAGTCCTCAATCATATTTTAGCATAAGAATATATTTCTAGAATGTGTTATCCACTAGTTATATACTAAACTTGCAGTTTAAATCAATATATGAAAAAAACCTATTGCAAGACTTGGTTATTCTTGTACAAAGCAAAGTACAGAAGCTCCTAGTGCAAAATTCCTAGAAAGCAACGGGCTGATAAGAAAGATAAGAACAGGGGGTTTTTTCTCATTTGTTCATTTTGAGTTTGGGTTTGAGCTGTTTGGCTTTTACATCCCTTGAATGCCCTCATGTGTAGGTTGTTCCACAAGCTGTTCCCAACCTGAGGCAGAACTCTGGCCCTCGGGAAGGGGATGGGCGTTGGTGCCTTCAGTTCTTCACCTTGCTAACAGGAGCAGTTTTAAAGGGGAGATATTGCTTGTGCTACTTCTTTTCCAAGCATATACAATGTGAAATTCTGGAGACAAGAAGCAACTCTTCATGTACAAGATCAAATCTGAACAATTGCCTTTAAAGGACGCTTTGAAAACCCAGTATCTTAAAGTGACAGAGCAGTCCAAGCTGTGAAAGTCTGCAAGCAAACTAGAAGTCAGGTGTGAATAGGGCAGAACTGAAAACTAACAACTTCCAAATACAAAAATAGAAAATAAAAAGCCAAAAAGCATTCATTGAAATGAGAAGAGGGCGTTTTTGGTGAGCTTCACAAGTTGTCATGCATCACGAAGGTCATATTCACATCCAAAGCGTACGTGGCGGGGGGGGGTGCTTTGGTTTGAGAGTTGTCATACTTTGGCAGAAGTCACACCGCGCATGGCGTAAAGCTTTGATGCTTCTACACTTGACATAAAGGCTTCAGTAGTGCCTACTGCCTTCTTGCCGCACAAAATGGTCTTATGAAATCTACTGTAGCCTTTTCTCCACCTCTTTTACACCACATACATTCACGGTCTGTATACAGCTCTCAAAACTTCCTGGAAATGTGCTAAAACCAGTAAGTTAGGACACAGTGACAGCTCTTTTAAAATAATTTGTTCAAAGCTAAACACCAGAGAAAATCTAAGGTCACACAGGTTTAAGCAGTAATTAGCAATGAATATTTTGTTACTGAATTTAGGTTTTTTCTGCCTGGAGAATAGGTAGGAGTAGTGCAAAAAGGTGTCAAATTCAGCATTACTTATTAATTTCTTTGCAAAACATTTGGTAGGACTGCATTTGCAAACCTTGGGTGGAAATATGCAGCATTCAAACTTTTAGGCATGCATTCCTGTCATGATTTTGTTGCCAACGAGATGCAATATGAATGCAATCATTAGTAGTCAGCACAATACAGCATCCCTTCCCAACAATAATCAAATATATATGCTGAATTTCACATTCACAAAATATGAATATTTGAAATTAAGTTGGTTTTACATAAATGTTCCCATTACAAAAATACTCACATATCCCTAGGCAGCAAATTTTAAAATAGTTTTTCCTTTAATATTCCAAACTGAATTGCAGTACTTTAGACAGGCAAACACCTCTAATGCTTCTTATATATGTATTTTCAGTATACTTATCAAAAGCCTATCCTTGCTGAGTGGCAAGAGGGTAATAAAGAGTTTTCAAAACAGATGGAATATAATTACCATACTGCTGATCTGCTTAGCCTAGTAAAAGTTAGTGGAAAAAGCCACTGTTCTGCTAAAAGGATTTCACCCTGGAGAACACTGGACGGTTTAGTTTTGCTCGGCTTCTTGGGGCTCCTGCTGGGCTCACCTGCCTCCGGAGGAGGGACACAGGCATCCCTTGCCCATGGCTCCCAGGCAGCCAGCAGCTAAGGAAATCTGGCTCCAGCTGTGAACTAGAAAGCCCAGGACTTAACTGGACCATCGGCTCTGTGGGTGGGATTCATCCAACCAACTGCAGAGGCCTTTAAAGTTGATCGGGGAAGAGAGAGATGGACAAGAGACACTCCTGGCTCCTTATGGTGCCAGACAATTTGTACTTGACACATCCCCTTTCCCTTCTGCTGACATCCTCTAAACAGTCTTTGTGTCGGCAGCAGAGTCACTAGATACATCTTATTCAAGAAGGCCTGTGGACCCTTAAACTTTTCTAAGCAATTCCAAATCATGGAAGTTTTTAAAAACATGGTTCAATCTGATTCAAACCAAAACCCAACAGAAAGAAAGAAAAAAAGAACCCCCCCAAAAACCAAAACCCAAACAAAACCCCCACAACCCACAATCCAGCTCTTCAGTCTACGTTATGTTTATCTTTCAATTTAGTATCTAAGATAAATTCATACTCGACCCACATTTAAATGTCGTCAGTAATTTTAAGAGATTTTTTTTTGCATAAGCAGTAATGTTCAGTCGTTTGAGAGGCACTTGGGACTCAAAATGCATTTCCTGGACTCTGTTCAGGCTATGTGTAAATATTTAGCTTTGTCTACAGCGCTGGTCCTCGCCCTGAACGTAAGAGCACATGAACCGTCAGAAATACTATTCCTGTTCTCATGGAACCATGCAGTTCACTACCTCAGCAGGACTGCAAGTTTCCTTGACGTGAGATGTAAAGTCTGAGCTGATGAGGAAATAACTGTCGTGATGCTTTATGGCTACACAAAAATAAATATTTTGAACGCATAGAAACACGATCATCTTCTCTCTCCAAGTGAGCACTCAAAGCAGGTGATTTGCACGGATTCTTGCTCAGAGCTTTGCTCCGGCATGCTAACCTTCACTTTGTAGGTTAAGCAGTGTTACATACGCAGAAGTAAATGCATGACGTCATCCCCAGTTACGTACATGTGTAAACGTTAACCCTGAAAACCTATTTTCAAGCTTGTAAGTAGCTCTATAATTACAATCCTTTTGATTGGGTTCCAGAAAAAGTCATCAGTGCATTCTTTCCCACTGATAAAACAGAATGTAATTTCTCCCCCACAAGAATTGATTTGCTTTTGCTATGTCCCTTGTCACAGTGCCAGTCATAAAGAAGCTCCTGAACATCAGAGAAACTCTCTAGAATATATTTATTTTGTCTCAAAAAAAAAAAAAAAAAAGACTAGAAGATAAACCTTTCACCCTTTTAGCAAGCAGTAACGGAATCAGAACTCCAGGCCTTCATCGCTTTCCGTTGTGCTCCAAAGTATTTCATCTTGCCCAGGGCGTTCCCCACTCCCACGCCACAGCGCTGTGACAGACATTGCATGTGTGGACCTGAGCACGGCGGGCATCCTGCTGCAGCCTCCCCATCCCGCAGGATAAGACACTTCACCTTCCTAAATCCAGACATTGGTTATTTCATGCCACTCATCCAAGAACTAGAAACTTCTTCACTAGTGCTTCATGATCACCTTGGCTATTATAAACATTTTAATTTTACATGATCTGACATTACTTTGCGCTTCCTTCTGTTCTGACTTGCTACGATGGAGTTAGAAGGGTGGCTGATAAAGCATTAATACATTTATGTGTTTTTATGCAAACAGAAACAGCAAACTTGCTTTTCATGCACTGGAATTAAATTCAATGTGATCATAAGAATATGTTAACATAGTAAAATCTCTGATGAATAATTCAGGCTCTTAGGAGTGAAACACTGAAGGAGACATTTTCAGATGACTGTGTTGACAGGCTCTGATGTCCAATATGTTCAATGCAATGGAGGATGAGTTGGAAAGCCCATGCATGTCATTTTTCTAGTTCATTTACTTCTCATCAATAATGAATGGCATCATGTATTCATTTTAAATCCCCTACTGGAGAGACTGGAACATTCATGCTAGAAATGAAAAGTGCATCACAGTGACGTCAATACCCAGATGTAGGAATGAGTCAGTCGTGTGCTTCTGACCAAGACAGCGCTGAGAGGAGTTAAGAAAAAAAATCCCAGTATGACCACAATATTTACAATAAGGAGGAGTCATGTGTGAGTTATCTCCTCTGCTGGCAAGTTCGAGTCGGTAGGAGATGCCTTTAGGTACATGTCAGCCTCTGGCCATGCTGTCAGAGTCAATCTGCAAACAATAAGTTGCCTAATTCCTGCGTTTGTTTTCATGCAGCCTTTTATCCCTCCCAGGCTAAGATTTCAAGAAGTCGAAAGCAATTTGCCTGGAACTCAAAGATTTTAAGTGTTGGCCCACTGACTCTGATTTTGCAAAGAGATGAGGCGAATGCATCACAACCACGGACATCAAAGCATTAGAGTTAAGCTTCTTCATGCCCAAAAAAACATTGAAAGTCTCCCTCACTCCCCCAAAAATGCTTAATAGTCAAGCTCATCAAATCACAGCCATAATTTTAAATAATTGGTGATTTATGTAATCACACACAGGTCTATTGAGCACAATTAACCTATACTGAAATATCTCTCAGGAAAAAAATCTTTCACTATTGCACTTCTAATTAGTAAATAGCGGGTTTCTCTAATCGCTAGAGAAACAGAACTCACCCATCATAGCAACAACCCTGCAGGTTGGCAGGCTGTACAGCACCAGAGAAAACAGGCAGCTCAGCAAGGCACGTACCTGAAACGGCACAGTCTTTTCACCCAGTGGACACGTTACACATGGCTTTATCGCATGCCTCAGAGGTGTTCCTTGGGTGGGGACATCTCACAAGCTGCTGAAAGCTCAGACCTGCCAACTCCCTTGTTTTCACCAAGACTGCTGGCCTTTCTCTGAAGTACCGAGCAAAGCAAACCAGAGTTATAAATTGAGGTAGGCGTTGCTCAACCGCCTCAAGCATCCATCGGTGGCTGCCAAGGTGATATAAAACCATTCTTCACACACATCCAGTAAGAGGTTTCCCCTGGGCCACGCAGGACTTGAGGACAAACAGGCACATTAATGGGATGGTGTTACCCATCCTAGAAAACCACCCTTTTTTAAGGAGAAAAACAAGCTCCTTGCCCCCTTCCTAGCACTGTGAACTTCCCCCAGTCAACCCACACTCATACTGGTAACTCCTGGCACACAGGAGCCTCTTTCTATTTACAAATTCCAAGGCTGACTCAAAGCTGGCTGGTAACATGGCATCTGGTTTGCAAAGTTTCAGCTCTCCTTTGGCTTTAAGTCAAATGTATACAGAAAATACATGTCACAAATCCCAATGCTGAAGCACAGACCAATAGTTTCTAGATTTGTGCAGGATGGAAGTCCCTACAGACTGGATTTTCGAAGGCATTTTGCCAACCAGTGCAATATTAAAAGATAGCTGTCATCACCTGAAAGCCCTGGGAGTATCTGAAGGTCTGGTTTGGTGGCTGTCCACATCAACGCACCATGAGAAACATTTTCAGACTTACTTAGCCTCTTCTACATAGAACTGTCTTTCCAACACTGCAAAATTAAACTGCTTCACCGCTGTAGTATAAAACTAACTAATTTAATGTTTTGACCATAAAACCATAACTCTGACAAAGACACAAGATTTAAAATTACCTTTGCATGAATTCAATAGGAGCTTATTATCTAAATGTCAGATGCAATCAATAACATTACCTTTTGGTATATCCCGGTGTACATGATTTATTTGAGGTAATGTTCCATAATTGCAGCTGATATAAAATGACTAATCAACTTCACATTTTGACACTAATTTATCACAGTTAACCATTCTATTTGCAACTTCCACCCTGTTTGCTGTTTAACACATTTTTAAAAGCAGTTAAATGGTCCTTAACTACGCCAGTAAGGCACGGTCCTGCCTGTAGATTTTTATTTTTATATGTGTGTATGTATATATATACCCCTATATACATGCACACACAGAACTCACCAATGCTTTCTGTTTGCCCACTAGAATATTTCACAAACTCGAAAAAGTGGCCGATTTTCAATGCAATTCACAGCAGGCAAAATGATTGAATATTTGACAAGTGACAGAAATTAAGCCAGTTTCTACTTCCTTTCAGCTCGTGTCATTTATTTTATTGGATTACAGTTATTAGAAGCTGGGGGAGGCAAGTGGGCAGAAGAAGGGGGATTAGGTTTAGTTGTTCAGTCGACAATATAACTTACTCATTTTGGCACGTAGCGCAATGCCTATTTTTACCCAGCCGATCGCTTCGCTCTCCCCAAGATGTGCCTTCACCCACACACCACTTGTGCACTGTACAAGTCACATTCCTTATGTAATGGCAACATTTTGTCTTGGATATGTAGGCTTGTGCCAGAGCATGTGAAAGGGGGAGCAGACTCGTAGAAAGGAACCAGCTGGAGGCACCGACATGGGGCTCCCGGCTGGAGGGCTGCTGGTGGCTTTGAAGGTCCTCAACAGAAGCAAAGAGGAAAAGAATAAGCATGGCCAATACAACCCTGAAAGCTCAAATCAAAACCGGTCGAAGGGTATGCAAGAATTATGGCATGAAAATACCTTCTGCGTCATTCAAAATGGCCAGCGGTGTTCAATGTTGGCTTGGTGGGGTTTTTCTTAAGACCCTCCATGACAGTACCATATCGTGCTATTAGTAATATATTGCTAGAATTCTGAGCTTTGGCACCACTGGTTTTTGCTCCCTACACATAAAAATAAAGCTTAAAATTAAAGGGAATTTCTCATTTTCCTGTAATTTAAAAGCTATAATTATAAAACAGATATTTCAGGCTTCAGCCAGTCACATGGCTTGCTCCCTCACATTATTTAAAAAAGGATAAATTTACAAGAGAAATATAAACTAAAGTCAAACCAGCTTTTTAGTAAGTTTTTTTGCAAAACTGTATGCTGTTATTGCTCATGTGAAAATCCTAAATAGGAAGTTAAAAGTAGCTTGATAAATCATTTTACATGGTGAAACCATGTTCTGGAGTATAAATATATTTCATATAACCATTTAAAATTGATGTTTCTTCTTTCTTGTACGTTGGTTAACAATCACGATTACTTCTCCATTTCAATACTTTCATAAATAACATTCTAGAGATTTTAAGCAGTTCATACTCAAAATATAAAAGATTAAAATTACCTATATTTGCCTTTATGTATTACTGATACAAGAGGCAGAAGGAAAAAACCCCTATATGTCAATATGGAAAAATACAGAAATATATTAACCACTGAATTTACATATCTTATAAAAGAGCAAAGAGACCAGTGGAATTGAAAAAACTCAGGACCTCGAAGGCTGTAAGATGGCTGTTGTCCCATTCCTCCAGGACACACACTGTTACCTTGCTCTACCAACTGCTCAGCAGCTCAACACCAACTCACCAACGTCTCTGCACAAGTCCGTGACACGACTTCTAAAAAATTTGTATAGAGCGGATGAGATGCGTGATCATGTTGTCCACAATTACTTTGCAAATTACTGTAAACCAGATTCAGCACTGAATACATTTCAGAGAAAGGTCAGTTAAACATGCTAAAATATCATTATTAAATGATATAATAATATAGATGACAAGCACAACAGACAGCTTTCTAGATAGCCTGCAAGGAAATAGCATGCTCTTCTGTGCTATTTACAGAAACAAATGCATACAAATAACTAATAATAGTAAAGCAGAGTCATTGAGTAATTCAAAAGACATAGTGGCTCTCCTTCCTACAGAGATTAGAATTATATAACAAAAATAAGATAGTAACGAGCTAATTCCATCATCATCATTATTATTAGCCTGTACAGTTTATGTAAATGTTAACAAGGGTTGTCAAGACAGTTAGATGATAAAGCATATGCAGCAGACAGATTGGTTCAGTTTAGCATCTGAATTTACATTTTAGCTAAAGAGAATGATTTAAATATGAATTTAATTTGAATTAAAATATACAAAAGGATTTTCATAAAAAGACTTTGTTCCCTATAGATCTATAAGAAAAAACCTGTCATCAAAATAGAGTTATTTTAGCAGATTTCTTTCTAAAAAGACAGATGATATGAAAGTGAATGAACCCAGCAAAGTAAACTTCAAATACATTCACTTTATGCTATGCTTTTCCCAGGGCCACGGACAGACTCCGACACATCTGGCTTCAGTGAATAGCTGTGTGCAAAGACCAGCATGGTCCTCCCAGCCTTGTCCCCCCGCAGAGCAAAGCTGGGCATGAGACGGGGCACTGCCTGCTCCTCCAAGCCCGCAGGTGAAGGGACTCACGGTAGGACGGCACAAATGGAGCAAATCAGCCTTATTCAATGGACCACCAGCTCCTATAAAAACAACTCCTGAGTTACACTGACATGAGCGAACTGGGGTTTTAACACTCTGGGTGGTGCTGGCACTGGCACAGATGATCTGTTAGGGAAGGTCCATCATCAAACAAGCTGGAAGTCAGGTTCTGCTCTGTTTTTGCCTCATGGGGAGCCTGCTCTTCACAGAGACTGGAGGGGCACAAAGGTGGGGAAGAGCCAGCCGGTGACACGGGACTCTGCCTGGCTTGTGGCCACTGGGGCGAGAACCATCAAAGGTCCCCAGGAGAGCTGGCATGGCATGACCCTTAAGAAACAAGCCATAGCCCAGCAGGGCCTGCAGACTATAAAATAGATGATTTTTGTAGTTTTTGATTTAATCTCAATAAGGTGAAACAGTGTCTGCTTTTTCCAGGCCCTGTGGAGCAGTATGAGTATCCTCTAGGGCTTTTTTCCATTTCCATAGAAATCACAGTATCTTCTATAAAGTCTAGACACAATTTTCACAATGTAAGCACTAATTAGGCACCAATATTGTTGCTTCCAGAACAGACAGCTGTTGTCAGCAAAGCAACACTGTGCATCTGGAACAATTAATATGTTATTTGAATAGGGTTTTAGTTTTGGAAAAATACAAACTTAAGTTCAATTCTATGGATACAGAAAATCTGGCTGCTTCAGGCAAACAGAAATGCTGAAATGTTTTGTCATTTCATTTGAACATCCTCGGAATAATATTGGCATCACCTCCATACACAAAGCACACTGCAGAATACAGTAGGAAGGTAAGCTGTAAAAATAGACAAAAGATTACCTCAAAATGAAATCAATGACTTCAGCACTGCTAATTATGATGTCATTGAAAGACATAATTCAGTCAGCCAGAAGAAATCATCGATTGGAAGGGAAATAACCTACTAACTGTGGCAACACTCAAAATGAAAACACCTAAAAAACGGCAATGCATTTTCATGATGCCTTAGGAAACCACCAGACAACTCTTTGATCTGTGCTTCAGGACATGCTACATCCAACAGCACACTGCGTCCCCAGCCAAATCCTGCACCCCCATGCAGTTCCTTAGGCAGACTGTATAGCAAAGTTTTCAAACATCTTTATTTCTGCTCCTACACCCTGTGCATCCCTGTTGCTCTCCTTGATGACCAGGGTTGTAAATAGGATTTCCAACTGAAATTCATCCAGTGCAGGTGAACAGATGCAAAAAACACTCAATGGGCAATTCTGAAGAGAAAAAAGGAAGCCAACCTCATCTGCAGCAGCACCATACTACAGTCATGGCAACTGCTGCTGTATTGAAGTTTCTTGTTTCCATAAGGTGGCTACAGCCATTTTCCTACCATTCACTGCAAGTCTTCATGGTGTGGATGACATCAAAGTATTAAATCTTTTTTTGTACTCTAACTGCATAAAAGAATAAAATTGGGATTACATATGCTGGCACACACACACTGTGCACCTCCAGGTCATAAAAGCAACAAATCCAGTAAATTCCAGTCACCATTTTTGCCCAGCAAAAAATTAAATACATCATCACTTCCAGAAGAAATAAATCCACTAACTCTTGAAAGTCAATGTTGTATTTGTATGAAAAGTGATCTACATATTATTCTTTACAGCCAGCATGAATTTGAGGAAAAGGACTATGAATTTTAATTACTATGCTACTGAGAGATACCTAGCAGTAATTCAAAAGCATTCTGCATATTTGCTTAAAGGTTTTATGCAATTGCAAAATAAGTGCTGCATTACAGCTTATTACTGTATCCTGAACTGAAAGAGTACCTTTCACAGAGGTACCCTACTCCAAATATTTACTTGTTTGAAATACAAGATTTAAAATTACTAACTTTTTACTAATCACAGGAATAAGAAAAAAATGCAATCAGCCGAAAATGCCCCACTATGTGCATTTCGGAGATAAGAAGGGGAAAGTGATCTTAAACAAGAACTGTGACCAAGTAAAGCTCACTCACACATGGAAGTCCAGGTGAAGCTGAGAGTGTATCGCGGGCGTGGAGACCTAGGCAGCTGTGAGAACTAAATTCAACTGAAAATAGCAGCACAGAGAAACCAAGATCAACAGGTAGATGGGGAAAAAAAAAATCAGTCCACAGAGCATGCAGGATAAAAGGAAGGCAATCATGGCAAAGCATGATTTAGGAGGACATCAGAAGCATGGAGAAACCCTTCATAGGGTAAAGAAGACCATCTGCCATGCATGTGACTCCACTGTCACCAGAGCTTGGCTATGGTTTCACGGAGACACCTTCAGTGATGTTACAGTGTATAATACAGATGTGAAAGAAGACCACAGCTGACAAATACCAAGTCACTGAACTCAAGATGTTGACCTGGAAAAGCGTAATCTAAACACATCGCTCTCACCACTCAGCCATGACAGTTAAGTTTCGCTGACCACTCAGCAAACTCTACAGACGACAAATGCATAGAAATTATGAGAAAAGAAGAGAGGGACTCTGAATCTGAGCTTTGCTTTCCTCCACAGTGCAAAGTTTTCCTGTGATGACAGATGCTTGCTAAGATTATTGTTTATTTAGTTGCACTAATCTTCTCTCTGAAATTTGCATTTACATTTTTATTTGTGGAACCAAGATGAAGAACAACATATTTTAAGAACAGAAGAAACAAATTCAGGGAGTTTATTATCATGGTCTATTAATATAGACATAGATGTCTCAATAACAAAGCAAGAAGAAGGCCTAAGGGGGGCACTGTACCTTTTGAATTTTCAGGCTTATTCTCCATTTCCAGGACTTCACTTTGGAAAAGCTTTTGGAAAAAAATTTTAGAAGAGACAGAAAGAAAGGTTTGCACATTAACAA
>NW_009259323.1:996839-1025770 GCF_000687185.1 Egretta garzetta
TGCTGAGGTTGCATAAGCCATAGATATATAATGTTAATGTGTTCTGCTTCCATAGATATGACAAATATATAGTTTGTAATTACAAAAATGAGATATAACTAATGACACAGTTGAGTTTTAGATAATGAGATAGTATCTTGGAAAGCATAATTAGAGGATCAAGGGTGAATCTGAGGCCATTTCAGTGCCACTACTTTTCTAATGGCTCTGAGATTTCCATTTGTTAGTATAATAAAAAAATTCAACTTAAGACCTAGTAAAAATTCAAGTAAGCATTGAGGTTGCTTCGTGTCTCTGAAAATCCCTCTCCATTGCACTGATTAAAGAGCAAGAGGGCAGTGCCAGTGAAAGAAGTGGAGTGTAGCAGGAAGAGCAGCGCCTGCCAAAGTGGAGAAATGACCCAGCAAAACCAAAGGAAATCAGGGAAGTGAGACCGGCCACACAGTACTACCAAAATCTAGCTCATTTTCCATCCCCACTGAGTGGCACAGGACCCCAAAGATGTTCAGCTGAGGGCAGAGGTGAAATCACACCAGAGTGAACAGCTAAAATACCCTTTGTAGTGCAAGCCCCAAATGTCCATTAATTCGTTGTTCGAAAACAAGGGCAATGAAGATCAACTCTTTTTGAAAACTTACGGCAAGTCTGAATTCTGACTGCTTTGTACTGTAAAGAGAAACAACGGCAAAACAGAAACCGAGAATCAAAAACATCTTTCTGGCTGCCTTTATGAATTCGCAGTTATGTTCTGGTTTGGGGGAAGTCCATCAGGACCACTTCACTCCCTGCATTGCACCATTCCTACAAAGGCAGCGCTATTATTTCTTATAAGTAAAACTTATTTTTCTTCTTGGCTGATTGGATGACTGCATACTGGTAATTTATCTTCATCGGTAGAAACACTTCCTGACACTGCTTCATGATGTGTTCTTTAAATGATGCTACTTTCCACTCTTCCATTATCTCCTTCGGCTGCACATCAGTGCTGCTCCATGGGGCTCTCATCCTGCTGTTCTTACTCAGGCAAGACTCCAGCGATGCCTCTAACATCCCTGTACGAGCAGGCTCGCTGCACACAGGAGACATTTTATTCCTTCATTATTGAAAATCCAAGAGGGAAACAGTTTTTTCTTTCCCACTTACAGCATTGCATTCAAAAGCCCCAAATATAATTAAGTGCCTACTTCAAAGTCCTTCCTCTTAGTTCCAGTCTCTCCCACAGTTCCTCTGGTATGGTGGAAGATTTTTTATTAATTCTACTCTATATCAAAGATAATTTTTTACTACAAGGAACTGGGAAAAACCATCATCTAAGTGAAACAAAGAGCACACTTACAAACCTAAAGTTGCTCAGGACAAAGGCTCTCTCCACGCCTGACGGCAAAGTACCAAGCAAGGGTACCCTGTTGGGTGGGAAACAGGTCTGAAAGCAAATCTGTGCTCCAGACAGAAGGAACGACCACACCACACCACACCACACCACACCACAGGGCAGAGTAAGCCAGGAGTGCTGTACCAGGCAGCCAGTGTTTTCCAGGTGTGAATATCAGTATCTGAAAGGTACTAATGATACACCATCAGCCATTCCCTCTTGAAGCATCCAGCCTGGTTCACCACCAGTTTATTCCTTTTTGTCCCTTTGCATTCAGCTTTCTCTCTCTCCATCTTACTCTGCCCCGCTTTAACACATAAACTATAAACTTTCCAGACACAGTCTGGCTGAAGTCAACTGGGACCAGTTTCAGGGACTATAGCTCTGCTGCTTGTGCCAAGCTCCCACCCCCAGAGCTCCTCTTTACTGTTTGGACAAATAGTTTCCAAACAGTCAAACTGTTTTGTTTTGATAAACATTTAATAAAGGTTTAATTAACTGAGGAGAGGGACAGGGGTGGGAGAATTATGAAAATGGAAACAACATTCTCTGTGAAACACAACTTATTTTTGAAGACCCTTCCAAAAATGGTCACTTCTTAGGAATGAGGTTTCTGGAGAATAGCTCCTTTGTGACCCATTGAGAAAGCGCACATCTAGCAAATTCATTATAGTCATTTTGCACATGGTTAATTTCCCTGAATTTTCAAGCATAAATGAATCCATAAGGGGCAAAAAGTAACCTCATACAGAAAAAAAATCTTGATGGACTTTAGGCAGATTCTTTTCTATATTACTGAAATTTGCATAAATTTTATGAACAGCATGGAGTGTATGCTGGGGAGAAACGAGGGGATAATCCGTCTGCAGTTTCCCTGCAGTTTGTCAATTTTATCACTTTGACAACAGCATAATCTAAACCAGTATCAGCAGCATCAGCATCTTTTGCAATGCATCTGATTTCTTGCAGTAAGTCATTTGAACCCGTGGAGAAGTATCCACCAGTAACTGTGGAGTCCCAACTATGACTCACTATCACTTCTAAAGATGTATTTTTGGACATTGACAACAGTGACGCTCATCCTATAAAATAGATTAATGGATGGATGTGCTGATTAACATCCCAGTGAAAGTCCTTACATAAAAATAAGCAGTCCAGAGGAGTTGGGACATTTACAAAACTGGAGCCAACAAGCCACACCAAGGGCACTGTTTTGCTTATTCATATTTAACTGACTCAACCCAGTCTAGGTATCCTCTTACACCGTGTATTCATCTTTTATTAATCTACCAATCCATCTTTTACTGCTGCATAATATTCTTTGCCCAGATTGAGCCAATATAGCTGTTGCTATCACTTTGCACTTAAAAGCAGCATTTCTGAAGGACTGAATGAAATAAAGTTAAATTCACATTCAACCACCTGTCACTTTTGCCATCCCTGACGCTAAACACGTCCTTTAACTCTTGCTTTCCGATGTGTCTGTTCAGAGATCCTTCCTGCAGCCCATATACACTTACTTGTAGTGTTTTGGCATTTCTCTGGCATCACCATCCACTCAGTTACTATGTGATTTAATTTCCCATCCCTCCCAGTCCATCCTATTAGCTTTATTTCCTAATGGCCTCAAGCCCCTTCCAACCAGCTCCCTATTCTCTAAAGATTATTCTTTTAGCTCTTCCTAGAAATACATCCCACTGCAGACTCCCTATGCTGACTTTGAGCATTCATGATATATAAGATATATACTTATATAATTACATATATACATATATATTAACCTGCCCACTTCCACAAAGGTGTCTACAATTCTCCCACAATTACCTCCAGAAGTTCTGAGACACCAACCTCAGAAGAGGTCTCTGAGACATCAGTCTCAGAAACACGTAACAGCACACTACTTGGTGGATCACTTGGGGAAAAAAATGATTCATTTTGTCTGAAATTATGGACTCTGCCACTTCATCAGAAAAACAGCCACTGCTTGAACAGGACAATGAGTACTCACATCATCAGGAAAGCCAGTTTGCCTGCAAAGACCTGCAGGTTTAAATAACAGAAACTTTTCAGCCTCAGACAGATGTGCAAACAGAAGTTTGAAGAACACTGAAAGTTGATGAAGAATGCTCAACAGTTAAATGACACAAAGCACAAGTGTTACAGGAGAGAGAGATGAAAATGAAGAGGCATCTTTATATTTTGAAGAGATGATGTGAGCTGGCACAGCATGCCACAAGATCAGTACGTTTGGAAATCTGAAAGGCCACCCATGGAATTCACAAAGAACACTGCAGAACAGACATGGCTGTGAGTCCGTGGAAAGGTAAACAGCTGCTTATTTGTGTCTGATGATCTCTAGAGTGAGGAATAACTGTTTAGGAAGCCAGGAAATTATGTGCCTCCCTGAGACGAGATGTCACCATCTGGGAATGCCCAACACAGGCAGAGCACAAGGGAAAGGCAGTTGCAATAGCATGAGGAATGATCCGAGACCTGCAAGCTATAGCATCTGAGCTGCCTAAGTCCCTTCCTGAAAGGATTACAAAACATCTGCATCAAGTCTCACCTTCACTGGGATTTGAGGAAAAACAGTTTCCATATTCAGGAAGTGCACAGGATCGGAGCGTAGATCCAGACATAGCTGCTTGCTGTATCTAAGTAGGGAAGGGACCCAACTGGGCTACAGCATCTTTTGTCATGAGCAATCTCTAATCACACCACAAAGGAAAAGGAATATGGAGTTTCATAAATATTTTGCAGGTTAGAGATGGGGATCACATCACACACAAGCTGTGCTCCATACCCTGACAACCAGCACCTGCTTTGGCTTGCAAGGATGAAACCCTCAGCAACAAGGAAGACATCTTTAAAAACAGGAGTGGAAGCCTACAGCATGGCAAACAGGCCATCATTTCTTTAAATGCATTGCATTTGTTTCAGCCATAAGCTTGCCAGAGGCACAACATAAACTTCTCCACAGCTGTATTTTTATGAGCCCCAGGGATGTCTCTTCTAGGAGCAGCAATCTAGCAGTGGAGGGGTGCAGGGCGAATTCCATTAGCACACAGATACCAGAATGGCAGAGACTTGAGAAAATGCAAGAGCAGGTAAATAAGCCAAGTGCAGAGATTATATAAAAAGAATCAAGCTCAGATTTCCTCCAGTTTGACCAAAAACTATTAACAAAGGACTCCCTCATTTTCCTTCCAGCCAAAACACAATGTTAACAGGAGTGTTCTGAGAGCCATCCTCAACAACTGCATGAAGAACCGAGCTGTGGCGGGCTACAGGGGACTGAGAGTTGGAGCAGTCTTCACTGCTTGTAATTCCTTGCTCCTAGGGTTTGGTTTTCTAGTCTTTAAACACAACTAGAACAGAACTTGATTCAGTTACTGTCAGTAGGAATTAAGGACAGCCAAAACACGGAAATGATAGGAAAATAAAAAAGAAAAGCACATTTGCAAGAAAACTGTAATCCTGACATCTAACACAATAAACTTAGCAAAAGTATGCAGATCATCAGCATATGTGCTGCTGCTTATCTTTGCATCTTTCTTCACGCACGCACATTGTAAATTTTGCTTCCCAGGTAGGTGTGCAACAATTTGGAAGAGAGCTCAGACCAAAAGACAGCAACCAAGGCCATTCATAAACACTCATTAGAAAGACAGCAAGAACCCCAGCACATGGTTTACGTGAAAGGGCAAGGATCATGAATGGGAATAAATACACAGACAAAGCTAACCTTTTTAGTCTCATTTTGTCAGCCACTGAACTGCTGCCCCAGCATAGGCACCAGCTACAGCAGCTGGTTGCCAACACCAGTTCAATTTGGGAAACTCACACCCCACCACAAGCTCCCCAGAGAGCTGACTTTGATGACTTGAGTTAAAATCAACAAAATAGCCCAACCACCTACAACCCAAAACAACTGCGACCGATCCTAGCTGCCCAAGAGGACTCCTCATCAAATTTTCTAGTCTCAGCACAGTTTATCCCTGACTGGAAAACCAGGAATAAATACATCTGCACACCGCTACACAGGGAAGAGGTGAACTGAGGAAAAACCATCAAACTGTATTCTTCAGAGCCTCCCCCAGACCGCACCCACTACGGATGACACACTGGCCATCATGTAAAACAGATGCTAAAGCTTCTCCCATCCTTCTCCCGTGCACGGGCCTCTCATTCCAGCTCATCTCACCCTGCCTGTGCCAAAACAGCTCTCATGGGAGCCACACTACAAATCAGGAATGATCCACCCTGCAAATAAACTCTGGTTTCCTCAGCCCAGCAAAACCTTACTTTTAACCCCTCAGCAGCATTAACAGCGCAGTCACACAAATGCACCCCTCACTTGAGGAATCAACACCCCCTAGCACCCAGGGGGAGCTTCTCCAAGGATTTGTATGGGATGTGAACCGACTGGGAGACCATTGGTTATATTTAATTCAGGTACCTTTTAAATTTTTTTTAATTTCATTTTAATTCATGTGGGGTTTTTTTGGATGTTGGGCTTTTTTAAACAAAATACAGACCATCAAGTATTGAAATACAATGATCCCATGCCACAAAATCCATTTTCAGCTGTGCTGTGCTGCATTGCTAGAATTGCCAAGGTCCCCTCTTCTGTCTTCCTCTGTCGCACTCCGAGACTATTCATTCCCAACACAATCATTCACATTTCCATTTTTATTTTATTATACTCAGATATGATGCAACCTGTATTTAACAATGCATTACCATTTTCAAGGGCAAATATTTTTCTGTAATCCCAACTATGTCATTATTCTCTTTCTGTTACACATACTTTAAATGTCAAAATCCTTCTCCTAGAACTAATCAAATATAAAACAAGCCTAGCAGGAGAAAGTGAGCTTGAAAGGGGTATTCCAGATGAAATAAAACTTAAATGTCCTTTCTTTAAAAGAGATCTTGCCTATTATTTAATTTACTTTCAGGTTTTGAAAAGATCTCCCAGGGACAACATATGGTAGACCAGGTTCATGCCTGTCACAGCTCTGTTGAAATTACCCCCAATCTGAGACAGCAGAATTAACCTGAATGATATAAAAAAGGGAGGGATGAAACACATCATCACCATCTCTGATTTTAGCCTCTCTTTTACTCCCAGAATGCCATCAGGAAAAGTAAAAGCACAAAGAAAATGTTAATGCAATGGATGACTATTTTATGAAAGTAGAAGTGTATCAACATTGGATGTTTAAGTGTTTGAGATTAAGCTTGTGAGCTATCTCTTCCACAAATTCCTTTCCCTATGCACTTTGCCAGAGCTACTTTACTCTTCCAGTAGTGGTTTATTGCCAGCATTAATCTCACATCATGCACAAATAATTAGTTATCATTTAATGGAGCTGTTGAAGTTTGATACTGCAATACACTTAACTAATTTTACATTTGTAGTACAAAAGTCTTTTCTGGGGTTGGTTTTGGTGTTCTGTTTTTTAACAAGAAGTCCCAAAGTAAAGCCTCTCTCCATGTTGATATCATTCTCTTTAAAGTACTGAGAGATAGCTTTTTCTGTTTGAAGGTTTTAAAGTAGTAAAAGAGTTCAATGTATAGCTTTTATTTTTCTTGCCTCTCAATCAGTTCAGAAAGCTTTTCTCCATAGGGGTACAGTTCAGTTTTCGACAAAAGTGCACCAACATCACAGATCCTTTCCTGGCTTAACAGGGACAGTGTCTAGGCTGGATAAAATGAACAATCTCTTCTGGGATTCCAAAATTTCCCTGCAATTCAGCAAAGTAAATTGTTCAACTCATTTTAGTATCTAACTCATTCAGTGAGTAAGGAAATACATCGAGTCTTAAGACATCTGGACTCTACATCTAGGTTACAGCTGGGATCTTGCTTCCAATTCCCACTGATCAGCCCATTTCGGTTACAGATGAGACCCTGTGCATTGGTCCCCAAACACTGAATAACACCAGTTAGTCTGTGTCTGTCCAATTTACCTACTTCTTGAGTCAGATAAGAAGCTTGATATATTTTGTATTATATTTCCCGGGGTCTTCATAATCCAAAACCTCTGATTTTCTCATATTTTGGACATTCACTGATAAAAAATACATTTACTTTTGTAGGATATAATTGGTAAGACTAGAGCTATCTTGTCTACAGAATGGTATTTTGGCCTGTATTCACAACTAGGTTGAACACTGACTTGCTTTTTTGGAGCAGCTCTGGTGTCATCTTTGGGTGCTGCATTGGGTCGGGCTGAGATGGAGTTAATTTTCCCGCAAGCAGCCCTCATAGTGCTGAGCTTTCTATTGGTATGTAGAAAGGAGTGGACCACAGAGCAGTGTTTTGGCTGCTGCTGAGCAGTGCTCACACAGCATCACGGCTGTGTCTCCAACATTCCCCGCCCCCCCACCAGTGGGCTGGGAGGGGTCAAGAATCTGGGAGGGACATAACCAAGACAACTGACCCAAAGTGACCAAAGGGATATTCCAGACCATATGATGTAGGCTCAGATATAAAAGCTAAGGGAAAGGAGGAGGAAATGGGAGCATTCATTTTTTACGATATTTGTCTTCTGGAGTAATGACTACGTGTACTGAAGCCCTGCTTCCCGGGAAGTGGCTGGACATTGTGTGCTGATGGGAAGTAGAGAATAAAATCTTTGCTTTCCTTTTGCTACCGCACGTGGCCTTTGCTTTTGCTTTTATTAAACTGCCAGGGGAGTGATAGAGTGTCTTGGTGGCACCTGGCATCCAGCCAAGGTCAAACCTTCACAGGTGTCCTCACACAGATGGGTACCAAAATGATACCCTGTGTAGTGTTATCTAAACCTACAGCAACCCTGTAAATAGCTGTTCCTCATCTTAATATGCAGATGGAGATGAGGTGAAAGAGCTGACGGTGACTTCAGGTGGCTGTCTTCTCTTTTCCCCTGTTCTGAGGCAGGGTAAAAAGCATATATAATCTTCCTTTATTAGAAATCATCTAACCAGGTTTTAACCTGTAGTGAATTAATCAGTGAAGCAGATTTCACAACTTCCACAATCAGCCAGCTCTAATGCTTCACAATCTCTGTAGTTTGAAAATATTTCCTAAGTCAAAATTCATTATTTACTTTTCTTATTTTCTGCAACGGCCAGATAATTATTCATGAAAATTCTCTTCGTAACAATCTTTTATATATTGCAAAGTCACAGGAGTCCTCTTTAGTCTAAAGAAACCCAGTTCCCTCAGCCTGTCCTCACCAGTCACGTATTCCGTATCTCCATCTCTCCACTCTTTGGCACTTTCATTTGTTTGCAGATTTCTAAAACATGAAGCATAAAACTGTATCTCTTTAGGATAATATCAAAACTCTTTCAGTCACCACTCTAAGCTTTTTAGTGGCGACACGAAGCGGTTCCTTTCTATCTGTGCAGCATTCATGGTGTCAACGGACCTAAAACCCAAAAGTTTTTCACTCTAATCAGTCAAGCCCCTGCTTATGAGAGCCTCCTGCTGGGTAGTCAATAAGATTGCCATTGGCAGGATTCCCCACTGTGTGTGCCTGCTGAGTTTACAACCGGTTTTAATGCACACGAACTTTTCATGAAGCTCTAAACATTGCATACTACAATAGAGATCTTTATAGACATTCCCCTAATGTGCAGTGAATCCTATTACATTACTGCACCTTTCTCCTCAGTAAATTTTAAGGTACTGACTTGGAAGACCATCTCCAGTATCATAAAAGAAATTATTTTTTATATATATTGCAGGGCTCTGTTTATTAAAAGTTCTCTCCCTCTTCAACCTCCACACTAGTCCCAAATGCCCATTTGCCATACTTGTTCCCACAGGCAGACATACATTCTTCAACAGAATTAAGTTATTGTAGGCAAAAATGAAAAGGCGTTCCAAACTGTAAACTTCTTAAATACAACTTCAGTAGATGAGCAAGACAAACAACTTTATTTGCTTCCCAGGAGAAGGTGTTTTAATGGTATAAAATCCTAGCACATACATAGCGATCCAGGAAAAACAACTGTGCCCTTCGTGCCTGACAATACAAGGCTCCAATTGCTGGTTTACGCACAAAATTTACACACCCAACTGCCACAGTATCCAAAGAAAGGGGAAGCACTAGTAAAAAGAGGGCATTCCTAGGATGAAGAAAGGTGCAGTTGTTTTTCCTGTGTCACTTTGAAACCAGTTGAAGTTGCTATGCAGCTACAAAACCAGGCAACTTCAGGGCAAAAAAAAAAAAAATAATTGACATGCTAAATGAATTGATGGCAGGGATTTGCACACTCAGGAAGATCCCTTCTTGTCTGAGACTTCAACAAGTGAGTTTTGTAAAGCTGCTACAATTATTTATGGAAAGATAATATTTTTTAAACAAGAAAATTATGCACGGCCACCTGGCTTTCACACCAAGTCATTCTGGAATTGAGTAATGCACTTGAGCATTTCTAAGATTATATTTGGCAGTTTAAAAATATACCCAGATCCCACCACCCATACATGTACAGCAAAATCACATCCGTAAATATGTCAGGGACAAAACAGAAGCAAAGGACAAGGCAAAGAAAGAAAGCAGCCAACAAGGACTGGGAAAAACAAGCAAGCCAAACATACCGCTGCACATGGCTACCTGTCATCAGGTGGCACTAACTTAACTTCTCTTTCTAATAATCTTCTTCCTCTTAAACCTGTACTTAAAACATGGTGTGTGTTTTACCACCTTCAGAAAAAACACTGAAATTTCATTGGAAATGGGACCATCCTCCAAGGCACCTCCATTTTTAGCTAGCTGCTCTCTGAGCACACAGGCTGGATTTAGGAGAGGGCAGATTTTTGCAGAACAGTTCTGGAGCCTCTTGGGGACCTAGCACTGCTCATGCTGCAGCGACTTAGGCTCCCTCATTGCTCACCAAAGGGTGCAGTGCATGCTCGGAGTTATCAGTGCAAGAGAGAAAATTACAGAGAAACCGATGAGAGACTTGTTTGATGAACATAAATTAAAGAAAAGGCCCTTAATCTGCCAACTCAGTCTCTTAGAACAAGGCAAAGTAAAAGGTGGCACATCGAGAAATATAATTACTTACCTTTCAGCTGAAATAAATTATAAGCTCTTAAGCCTAGCAGACAGTTCTGAAGCCTGCAGGAGCAGCAGGTAAATGAAAGGTAGCTGCTCTGCAGGCGAGATAGTTCTTAAATCTCTCCTCATTCTTTTCTGTGCTTCTCTAAGTAGCAAAAGGGACTAGAGGGTCATTTCCATGAAACTCATGACCGCAGAAAGTATAGGAAGCCTGGCAAGAAGAGTGGGCTGAAACCAGCCCTGCACCTCTCTGGACACATTTTGCCTTCAACTGAAGCACGTGATTTATAATTTTGGGAGACGACTAAATGGAAATGCTCTTTCCTTCGCTGCAGCAATGAGTCACCATCCAGATAACACAGTAAACTCAGTTACGCATTGAACAGAGGTGGCTCATCACCCTCAGCCTTATCCATCTCAGGGAGCCTAGAAGGAGCCTTACCTCCCAAACTGAGCATCCTGCTAGTGAATAAGCAAAGGAAAATTATTCTACCTGGACCTTCAGCAACATGAAAGCCAAAGCAATGCAGCCCAGTGGGGCTCATGGATTTATGGTGGCTGAGGGACTGCAGTCCTCATGTATCTCCTAGCAATGCAGATGATGACTGATTTGTTACTTCATTGAATTGTATTTCCATTTACCTTCTTCACCTTAATTCCTTGTATGTTGGCTATTTCCCAAGGGAACTGAGAAACAGAAAAGCGGAAATCAAATGGTGTTAAGTGAGATGCAAAAATGAAATGGTTGAAGAACTGACATAAAACTAGGGAAATTAATTTAAAAACTGTCACCCAAAATGTCATCAAGGATAGAGTCACACATATCCCAAGGCCTTTGCTAAAGAAGGTCTAATACCAAACCAAGAGAAGGAGAAAGCGACTCAACATTTCACACAAGCTGGAAGCTGATCAAAATTCAGCCATGAAGATGACATTTCCTTTAAGTGCATTTCCCTTCATCTTGTCAAAATGGTGATAGTTTAAAATAGATTGTACTTTGCAGTTTAATTACTAATGGATTTTGTTTTGTTCTTTGGTGGTCTCTATTTTAGTGTAGGTATTAAATCAACATAATAAAGCAAACAATCATTCTTTCTCCTCTCAAGACTTACTTCTGCAAGGCATTAGAAATATTAACAAAAAATTTTGAAAAGCCTAAAATTACTGTTTGTGGCAAAACTTCTAAACAAACAGTGAGTGAACATTTCAGCATTTATAATACACACACATAAATTAGATTTATTATTCCAACAGATTCCTGGGCTTGGAGCCACAAGGCCACAGACTCCTTTCTCCTCTGCGTGCTCTGAGCTAGAGACACCAGGATTTATTCACTGCTGAGAAAAACTTCAAGGAGCCACTCAGAAGAAAGCAAACCAGGCTTGCCTTTCCAAAGAAGAAAGAGGGAGTCTGACCTCCATCTCACACCAGGAGATCACCAACAACAGAAGCCCAGCACGCGTCTGAACTTCTGAAAGGGAGCCCCAGGTAAGAAACCTGGGGGCTGAGAAGAAAAGAGAAAATAATGGAAATGCCAGGGAATATGCACTGCTTGTAACCTGCGAAAAGTAAGATTATAAAAGTCATGCTCTGAGAAGCAAAGCCTTGTCCTGTAATAAATGTAATTTTTGGAAAACATTTCTCTTCATGGGAACAGAGTGAATTTACTATATTGAATTATACCTTCTCCAGGAATCAGGTGAGTGAAATAAAGGACAGGAGGAATTTGGTACCTTCCCTGTGCTTAGCCAGTTCAGACTGAAGCTCCAGTTACGCTCATAAGCACCGAGGTACCGGCGCTGGGACAGCCCTATGTGCTTCACAGGTGACTGGCAGCAGGGCAGAGACTGTGTAAGTACCAACAGTGGGAGCATCCCTCAGGGGCCAGAGGAGGTGGAATGTCCATGCTCGTCTTACAAGGTTCTCTGCCATCGCCAGCACACTGGCCAAAGGAACAGCTTAACCATATGCAACCGTTAGCAAGGGTGGCCCAAACAACAGCTCATACCCTTTTTTTCCCCAGAAATGCCTAGAATTTCCCTAGAATTGCTGGAAAAGGTTTCACCCTTGCAGGTGCAGCCTCCTGATGCACTTGGTCCAGCATTTGCACGGAGGCTTTTCTGTCCATGCAGCGGCAAATGCCAGGTCAATGCTACAGACATTGAACTTGCCAGAGCCTTTATGCTGGCCCTGCATGTGCCTAACAAAGATAAGCAGCCCCACACCTATGATGCTGTTATCAAATAAACATTATTGGATAAACAAATATAAATGGTAGGTGGAAAAAAAATCTTCCCAATATCTTAAACTGCCAGAAGATTAATATCTTTCATGGCTTGGAAGAAGGAGAAGGTTTGGGCCCATACTTACTAAAATTACAGGAGGGTTTTCAGAGTGTGTACCTCAAAAGAGAGAATAATAATACATGCTTACCACTTATTAGCAGCAGCCTCTGAGGACATAAAAGAAATAAAAAAAAAAAAAAAGGACACCAAAGAGATGTATTATCGGAAGTACCACCCAATGGTCTGATTGACAGAAAGGTCATTTCCAGAGCAAGCTTGGGTCCCTCTTCTGGACCAAAACAAGGATTACAGCAGTTTGAAAACCCATAGCAATGACTTGTTGCTACAGCTATGAAAAGGACAGAGCTAGCTTTCCTCAAAAGCATACTTAAACAAGAGGACAAGCTACCACAATTATAAGCAATACAGAAATATGCAAGTTTAGATTTTTAAAATGGTTTTCAGCATCTAAATCAGACACCTTCCCTCCTACCCACCACACTCCAGTAAAATCAGAGGCTACAGGCTGCCTCGGCAGCAGCAAGAGAAGTAACAGGAACTTTATGAGACAGGCCCTGAGCACGTGCAACCCCCTAGTGACTGAATCTCAGCCCACTTTGCTTTCATTCTTTCCACACACATTCATTCTTTTTATTCATTTGAGCTTTTAAGTAGGATAACATCCAGATTCAAGGCTTTATGCCCCATCTCTAAGTAAATTCTTAGTCACAGTCCCAGGAGAGCTGGATGATTCCCCTCCCTTTTACTTAAAAGACTGACTTTTGTACAAAACATCTTGATGAAATCCTGGCTCTCGTTTGCATTTGCAGTCACCTCAGAAGTTTCTATAGGGATTTTCGTGCTGTTTGTCTGTGCCACCAACTTGATTTGCTACTTGTCTTGTTTTGGTGACCTGGCTACACAAACCACACACATGTAGCCACACTCCCTCCACTGATGAGCCAAAGACTCCCACCTTGGACACAATAACGGGCAGCACTTCTGGCCTGGGTTGACTCCAGGCAGATGCTGTGGTGTTCCACACCAAGCCTGGTGCTCCCTCTGGCTCCCACAGGAGGCTGCTGTGTCACATTTCCCCAAGCCTTGCACTTTCAGATCCCTCCCATGCCACATACAACCCGTGTTCAGCACCTTGCCACCAAAGTCCATTGTGGAAAGTTGAGCCTCTTGTCTATCATTGCTTTTGGATATTTTAAATTGACCTCAGAAACATCACCTGTCAAAGAGGCCTGGCCCTGCGATCCAGGTGGGTCTAGCTCTCCCCAGCACAACCCACAGGCAGGGCAAAGGCTCAGACACTGGACTACATCACCCCAGCATCAGCTCCAGTTGACAAGCATCGAGCTTGCCAGCAGTACGGGAAATGCTGCTGAATCCAATTACTCCATCATCTCTACAAGACATATTGCTTCAACGCTTGCATAAGGCAAAGCCACATCCTGAGCCAGTCCTTGAGCTGTTGGGGGGAAAGGACAACTCCTGGTGAATTCTTTTCACTGAGTCAATAACACAGCATTCACTCCAAGTTTCAGCAGGTTCCCTGCCACAGGCTGCAGAGAGGTTCATGGGCTCTTTTTCTCTCTGAAACCTGCCTGTCCCCAGCCCAAAACAGCTGTGAATGCATGTGGCATAAACAAGCCTAGCAAAGCTCTGCCCTCTGAAATCAGTTTAGATTTTACCAGGAGGTCACTAGCTAGCCCTCTTGCAGTCCAGGCTAATGTAAGGTTTGGAAAAACCCAAGTTAATGTCTGGGCTGAGACCTCTGTATGAAACCTTCTTCTGGCAGAACTAATTATACTCTGACTTTGCAGTGACCCCCTATCCAGCACATTGCTTCTGCTCACACAGTATTCCCACAGCATGAAAGTCTGCAAAGGGTTAAAACACACCTGCAATCCTAGAGGCCATTTTCACATTTACCCCTCCCTCTGAAGTTGGTCCTAGGAAGAAAGGCAACCCTACACCATCTCATCCCAAAACATTTTACAGCCAATACCAGAAATACTCACCGTGACATAGCAAACAACCGAACAGCCTGTGGCCAAGTACAACACACGTTACCTCCCCTGTTTGGAGCTCCAGCCACAAACCACAACTGGCGAATTAATAATTTAGATTACTGAAGGAAAAAACCCTATATAACCTTGAAGACAATTCTGAAGTCTCTGACTTCTGAACACTAAAAATTACAGCTTATGATATTAAAATATAAAGCAAGCTCAGTGTTACACAACAAGACAATAAATTTCCAGAGCTCAACATACGGGATTGAGTGATAACAAAAAATAATTTTCCCGTCCTGAAGACTGGCAGCTTCTCTGCCCTAGAGGGAAGCACTTTTGAACAGATTGTTTTTTATGAAAAGAGAGGAATAATGTTTCCATATGGAAGGCTTGGTTGTTGGGGGGTTTTTTTGTAACTGACATATGCATTTTGGATGCAGCAGTAAATTAGGCATTTTCGTGAACGTTCACAGCAGCATGCTTGGCACCCAAGGGTTGAGATGTAAGAGAAACACACAAACCACAAATACTAGAAACTACAAATAGAGAATTGTTGTCCCCACTGGCTTACGGGCAGCATGCTGCCTTAAGACCATCCAACACTGCTCACAGCTCTGTTTTCTTTTCTACAAGAAAATTTTTCTTCAGGTTGGGAAAAATAATGTTACTGTTTGTAACATTATCTGTCTCAAGCTGTTCAGCATCCTCTAGTAACTGAAAATCTTAAGAGAGTGTAAAGGGAAATCACTGCCTGGGTCTTAGACATTTGGTCAGTGGCTGCATTAGTAGAACAGCCACCCAATGCAAAATCCCAAGAATATTTGCAGTAAAGAAAGCTTCATTGGACATATATGTCCTTTTAAAGGTAACTACCAGGAGGTACTAGGGGCTGGTCTTCCCCACTGTGATCATTTCCACCACAAAATGTTTATCCCCTGAAGGGAAGGAACAGATACAGTCAAGCTCCAAGACAGCAGACCTTGGGGAACCAGGGGGGAACCCAGCCACCGTGATCATGGTCTAAGTTCGTATTGCAAACATAGTCTATATCAGATGTGGAAGGTATGAAAAAACTCAAAGATATTGTGTATTGCGAGCAAGGAGGTTGAACATCCAGCCAAGGAGAAATCAGTTTTCCTCTCTTCAATTGCAGTTTAAGTAATCTTACAGAGAGCAAAGAGTAGCCAGAGTGTCTAATAGTGACCAATAAAACCAGAAGAAAACTTTTAGCAATCACAGCAGGAACTGTCTTGCAAAAATAGTAGTTGAGGCAAAAAATACAACATATGGTGGAAAATGATAAGTATGAAAGACAAGATCTGTTTCCCTGCACTATCAGGGACCAAATTCATAAATGCAGAAAGCTGTATCCTCTCCTAATTTCCTACAAGTTTTTGGGTTTTTTTCTAGGCTGTGATGATGAGCCAAAAATGTGACTTGCTTATGGAAGTCTCTCCGGTCCACCTCTCTGGGCTAATGTGCTTCTCTTCTACATCAAGAAGTGTTGTTTATTGTACTTGTTCCTGCCTCCCACCTGCCTTCTATTCACCATAGTAAACCACAATTTTCATTTCCCTTTCTTAACCTTGTAGCAATGTTTCTGTAGCTACCATAGAAATGACTGCAATCAAAACAATTCCTGTTCTACCAGTTCCAGTAATAAAAGATCAGGCTACACATACCCTGAGCATATTCATAGCACTGCTGTAAACCTTCCCTTCACACCTCCCACCCACTGAAGGCTAACATACACATTTCCTGACAGAGATCATCATCTCTTGTCTACCATCCTTCATTAGGTAATTTCAAAGCAATTTACAAAAAAAGGTCCACATCAACAAGATAATGATGGCGTAGAGAAAGAAGGGACTTGTCTGTCATGAGAAGGTAAAATATGGGTAATTTCAAGAATGCAGGCCTTCCTACCTTAGCAATTTTTTGCTTGCATGAGTCTGGCAAATCTGACTTTTAGTTTTAGTACACAAATGCCCTCTGTCTCTTCTGAGATTTTGCTTCCAACTACAATCCTTAATTTCGTGAGAGGGTTGTAGTGGTAAGCTATATAGACAGCAAATTACCATAATAATTTCCAAATATTCCAAGTTGTTTGCATGAAGAGGAAATCAAGCCCCAGCAGCTTTTCATGCAGAGCTAAGCCATACCAGTTTAACGCTTATGTAGAGTCACAGGTATCTATGGTAACAGCAAATTATATCACATTGCCACAGCACTCACACTTGTTCCTTCCTTGACTTTTAGGTGATCTACTGGCTGGGACTGAAGAGACCCATGAGGGCATCCAGTCAATACCTCTCCCAAATTACAATCCAAACAGAGTATCTTAGCACGCAGCATGCTTTCCAGAGCTGAGTATCGAGCAGAAGTCCTGCCCTCACACCTCCTGAAGGGATTTCCAAAAATTAACATGCCTTGTGGTCAGCAACTTCGTTTTTGTTGATTTTTTGGCCATACAGTTTTTACCTCCTCTACCCTGACTTTTCCCCTCTGCCTAAGGCACTTCCCTTGGCTCTGCCATTTTCTGCTCGTACACCCACACCTGTCACCCCCAGAAATGCCTCTGTCCCAGAGTCATCACCACTCCTCCTAACTCCCATCTCTTCCCTAACACTTTTCTAATGTTGCTCCCCAAAATGAAGCTGCTATTCCAGAGACACTTTTGCTATCACAGAAAACAGCGGTTTGCCGCTCCTTTCTTCCAGGGCTCAGCACTGACACATTATTATAGTTGTCATTTCTGCTGCCTCATCATGTCATGCAGTCATGCCTATTTGTTAGTCCTTTATTACCCCTACGTCTCCCAGAGCTTTACTAGCCTTCCCTCTCTCAGTTCTGATTTATTTATCTTGGATTACAAGCCCTAAATTCATTAGCTTGTCCTTTCACAGAATGAATCTCAAAGTAGTTTTTTGGCTGCATTTGGAATTTCTCTAGATACCCTTGAATTTTTTCCTTGGCATTTAGAGAGGCATCTAATTTACTATAATCTGCCACTTTTGATACAGCACTGTTTGTTCACTCTTTTAGATCATCAAGGGACATATCAGCATCAGAAAAAAAAAAAAAAGAGATGTTGAGTTATTGGAACTCCCTTCAAAACATCCTACAAGTGAACAAGGCATCCTCTTTTTCATGAGGCTGAAGGTGCAGAAGCATTTCATGGGTACTGAAGCCAGAGGACTCCGCAGCGACTGTTAGCCACGGCCATTCTCACAGACTCCCTAGCAGATGTTCAGACATCCTCGCAGGGAATTCAGACGTATGATTTTGCATTTAATTGCCCTGATACAAAAGAGGAATAACAGAAAAACAGAACTTACGGAAGTGTGAACTCAGGATTGAAAATAACAAGTCTGTATTGAATACATTTCAATTCCAGTTATCGGAGCAAGGTCCTCTAAGTCACAAGAAGGTAGTTTCTTAAGTATTCAGGAGCAGAAATAAGTCATTAATTCTGTACATATTACTGATGTTTAGAACTTAGAAATAATTGAGAAATTCTCAAAATATCTTACAACGTTAAACAATATATAAATTAAAATCCAAGCCAAGAAACCTTCCAAGAAAACTGACAAAACAGAACTTATCTTTCTGAAGATTGGAATGACAAGATAATAAATTATTTTAAGTGATAAACCCAGGCAGGAGCAAACACACACAAAAATCTTAAAATAATCTAGGATAATTCACAGTGGCTCAAAAATGCTTACAAAATGTTCATCGTTCACTTGGTCGGAATGCTGATGAACAGATTACAAAACTGCACCAAAATGTTACCAAGCTGCAAGTTCAGATCGCTCCAACTATTCCATAAACCACTAGATTAATGAAAAATAAATGTGAAAGATTTTTATGTTCTCTCCTCAAAAATGGAGAAGAGACTAAAAAAAACCCAAACAGTATTAGGGGCAACCCACACCATTTGGAAAATACAGCAAGGCAATAGCTAACCACCTCTAGCATAAGACCAGCTATCAGGAATAGCAGAATTCATGCTTCACCTTCCTCATCATTTACAAGGGCAATAAGGAAAAAGTCAGACTTCCCTAGATTTTCTACAGCATATTTTGGATTTCAGTTCTTTTAACCTATTAAATTATTCTTTTACTCAGATAATCCCAAATGATAGCCACTACACAGTGCTGATATTTACTTTATTTCTCCTCATTACTGGCCATCTTAAATTCATTAGGCTTCCCCTCCCACCAATCTCAGTAAAATCACAATTCCTCAAAAGCTCGTTTATCTCATAGGAGAAAATTTTGTTTACTCGCTCACTGTAGCAGGCTTGGCAGGATGTAAAACAGAGAAGACACAGTTTGCAGCCCCACAGCCTGAACATACACAGCACTGACCCTAAGTTAGAGAAGCAAAACAGCATTTCAGTAAAAATAGGTAAGAAAATGCAACTGCCATGGTTTTCATGAGTTTGGAGAGTCCAAGCTGTCAAGTGTAAGGTGACAACTATCCAGAAAATGGAGCTTCTGCCTATTCAGTTTATTTGCTGCTCAGGTACTAGACCTGCAGCACATTGTGTAAGTGGGACATTAAGAGGGGAAAAAAAGAAGGTACATGACACAGAGCAGAGAGAGAAGAGAACAAGTTGTTATTTCACTACAGATTTTTTATTCGGCTTTTCTTCCAAGGAAGTCTAAAAGTAACATTTATCTCTGTAAAGTCACACTGCTGTTCTTTGAAGATATTCCTAAAACTCAGCAGTGGCCCAGAATTTGGCAAAAACAATGCAAAAAAATCCCCACCAACAGTTTGGAAATATGGCCCTGCTCCTGCTGTGTGTTCAACAATCTTCTCTTACACACACGTTCAGCCTAACCCATTTGATCTCTGTCTTCACAAATTTCATAAAATCCAGGATTAGATGCTTCTGCAACAAACCGTGGGTGCCAGCTGTTTCCAGAGATCGGTCCCTGATCAAGCTTTTCTGGAATGACACATACCACCTCCCTCTACAGCTCTGTCACATACAAGTCTTTTATCCTACTCGGTGCTTAGGGTCAGCCCGTAGGGAGGCTCTGAGGATCAATCACCGAGGGAGGTAAAATAAACCCAGTTTATATTTACCAGGCACCTCAGAAATGATTTAACAGATACTCTCAGTTCTTACATGAAGCAGTTGCTGCAATTCCCATGTTGTTAGAAGCAAAAAAAAATTGTCAAACAGATGAATGTCTTGGGTCTGAGAGATTGCAGATCTTGTGGCTGCAGAGATCAGCCACTTCATCAACCAGATATGGCTCTTCGGCAATGGTTTCCCCTAGCAATCCTTCAGAGCCTCTCAAACAACGGTGTGCAGGAACACACTGCCTTGATTAGTTTCTTTGCTAACTAGGCCCCTTTGTAATGACTACACCTGAAGCTCTTGAAGGTTTTTAAGAGGAAGAAGTGAACTTCCATCCAGATGTGCCGAAGTCTGACATCTTGTGCTACCTAGTAAGCCTGAAAGCTTCAAAGTGCAATATATTGCTTTCCCCCCTCCCTCCATCTCACCTGACTGCAATATTTTTTCACCATCTAGAATAAGACTGCCTTCCTTCCATCCTGACGGAAAAACCAATGACACCGTTTCTTCATTCAGTTTTAGCTAAGAACTTGGATCCCTTGGTTGGGGCTTTAAATAAATGTACCCTCTCTGAAATTCAGTGAAGTGCAGAGAGTGAGGGGCAAAGCCGCACAGGAACACCCATGCAGAGCCTTTGCTTAGATATCAAGTATCTGCCCAGTGCTGGTAAATTCATAGAAGCAGCTTAGAAAGCTAGAAGGGTTTCAGTCCTGGGTTTCAAAACCAGACAAACTGTACATAAAAGCCATATGGTTGGATATTCTGCATTTTAGGGTCAGCCAGCAAAGTATATGGAAGATGTATTCCTGAAGCTTCTTACAATCTCTCAATGCCTCATTTACTCCAACAGCATGAGCTCTGCATTTCACCCTAAACATGGTATGCAATACACAGGCATTAAACAGAACACAGAGCACACTCTGGAACACCTGTGGTCTTCTAAATTAACATATGACATGGAAATACCATTTACTGAAGCATTTGAAAAATTGGTTCAAAGCATACAGACATGTGGTGGTAAATTCCTACACAACATCCCATCCAAAAGCATACTAATTTCTATTATTTCTGATAATGTAGGCTGCCTGTAGATAGACCGTTCCCAGCCAGAACATCAACACACCATATTTATTGAGTCCAGAAACAAGTAATTCTCAAAGATGTGGAGCATTTAGTTCCACTGAAATGTCCCTTTGCATGCCACTCCTTCCAGACTCTGGGACAAGGGTCTGCAGTTGTCCCCCACTGATCAGCTCTTTGCATCCCGTTGACCAACAGCCAGTGCTATCTTAAAACTTTCTTTTGTGTTGTTTTCCTTTTCAGTTTTCTCATATTCGTTATATATCATAGCACCAGGCAGGACAGTCATTCAAGAACTAAAGTGAAAAAACAAGAGAGCACCCTTGTCTGGAGTTGCCCTGGTTTTTCCCAGTTTCTCAGCTTATCTGGTCCTTGTTACTCTTGCAGACATACCCAGACCTTCAGAAAGCCAGAGCAGAAAACTCTTTCTTCCTTGCATCTGCCTTCTTAACACAAGTTGCTGCGTGAAGGTTGCTCTTTCCTCAAATGAAATTTTCATAAAGAGGTTTAATGGCTTCTTACAGGTACCTTTTACCACCTTTTCCTTCAAAAACCTGTCCTGCAAAACCAGGTGACCCTCCCCATCCAGCTGCTAATGGTCAGCCCATTGGAAGGAGCTCATGTTATGGGCTCCAGGTTGCCATTTCAGGGTCAAGAAGTAATTTTTCCAGAATGACCAATCTGGCCAAGGAGGTGGGATAGGACTTGGCGGGGGCGGGGAAGACATAAATTTCTCCCTATTTAAGAAAAATATAAATGAGAGCAGAAAAGTCCCAGTGATGCAAGATGACCTAGTTCTCAAAGGTCAAAAGTAATTAGGCAAATTGAAAGTCTTTTAGTCACTGCTAAGGGCTAACCTGCAAATGGAAGGGTTTGGCTGAACGTAAGGGTACCTCGGACAAAGTGAGCGGAGTCCTGAATATCCAGGAGACTGGGACTTCTCTTGAGGAATTGTCCACTGACACATATAAAGGGAACACTGGATGCATACTTGCATACATGTATATTTGCATATGGGCACTAAAATACATCTTATATATTTAAATATATATATACACACATATATTGATGTATATATATTAAAATATCCATAAAAGTTACCGCTTGGATATTTCAATTCAATATCAATTTCAATGTCATCCTTTATCTATGGTGGAGCCAAAACTCAAAACATTTAAACCAAGTTGTGTTTAACCATTCAGCTGTTGCATTCCCCCAGAGGCAGCAGTATATAACAGATTTTTGGTATTACAGACTTAATAAATCATATTTTATATCAGTGCTACATTGCAAACCCTCATTGGATTTATTGATTTGTTCTTTTTTCCTGAGGTCAAGTTAAAACTTTCTTGTGCAGATAAATATAGCTTCAGAGCTAAAAGACGACCTGAAGCACATTCAATTTGAAGTGTCTTTCTGCGTACTGTGTTGTAGGTTATGCTACCTGATGGCCAAAATTGAGAAGCTAAAATCCATCTTCAGAGATAATTAAAAAAATTCAGCTGTGAAATGAAACTATCAGCATGCCACCTTTTAAGTAACAAGATTAGAGTTACAAAAGCTGTGAGCTTATACAGTTCTCACCAGTGTAAGTCCCTGTGGAACTGGAAGCTTTATAAAGGATTTCAATCCAAACTCACAATATTTGAGCATGCCTGAAATACATAGAAGCAATTTATTTTATGGAGGTGTCATACAAGGAGACACCACCAGACCATCCAACAGGACAAAAACCAAAGACCTGTGGGAGCAAGGACTTAAAAAACTATTACTACATCTGTAGCACACTCCTGTAACCTTATTTCAGGCACTTCCTCTTGCTCTTAGTGGGCTCGGCGATATAGTGAAACAAAATGCACAAAACCATGCGGTTTTCCACATCCCACTTCGGTGAAACACAGTCATGAAAATAAATGCTAAAGTGGTGCTGAATCGCTGTATTAATTAACCACTAGTGGCCCAGCTAGGCTTATCTTACTCATAAGTATCCAAATATTTTACTTGTGCACGAGGGTTCACTCTGTCCATCTCAAAACTCTGAAAATTAAATTTCTGTCTTTGATTTAAAAAAGTAAAATATAATCCCTCAATACCCTATATGTTAGAAGAAAGACATTTCTGTTTCTAACAATCTTTTGCTTGCAAAAAACCTTTTCAGTGATATATAGGTTCTGGAGCTCCTATAGAGCCTGAACCAGCTCACAGTGCTTATTCTTTATGACTGTAACTGGAGGCTGTGCACCTTTGGTTTGTTTGGTACAGAACAAAGAAGGAATACTGATGGGCTTTTGGATGTGAACTTACTGTACTGCACTTGCCACGCTGCCAGCTACCTGGGATCCACTGCCAAAAAGTTATAATTTGAGACTATTTCAACAGGCAGCCCCAGCAGTCACTCCTGCAGGGGACTGGGATAAACAGTCCCAGTGCAATCCCGATGGGCCAACATTTGCTCTCCAGGATCCCAGCTACACTGCTGTGGTCCTGGAAATCATCTCTGGTACTCTGATGTTTACTGCACAGGTTTGAGAAACCCACTAACAGAAACCCTTGCGGCAGAGAGTAATGGAGCTAAACAACAAAGGTCAGCAGCTAGAAATTATTACTGAAGGAAAAACAAAAGCAGGATCACGCAGAAAGGCTTTATCATCTCATGGAAAATCCCTTTTACAACATGTTCCACAGTAGTAAGAAAAATATTTTGATGATGCTTCATTTTCTGGCTTTCTGTTTACTGCCTAAATAAATATACTAGTTATGTTAATACTTTTAAAAGAAAAATTCAGTTCCTTAAATAATCTCAAAGTCTGTAGCAAGCTCAATTTCTTGCTCCTTAAAAAGCAGCTTTGTAAAATGGGTTGATCTTGTCTGTATCAATTTGATAATTGCTATTCGGGCATGCACACGCTGACGGTTCAGCTCTGCTTCAGCGTCCTTAGGTGATTACATAGCAGCAAAAGCAGTTGGACCAAGCACCAGAAATACTGACAGATTTCCAGTTCTGCCCCTGATTTTGTGTACAACAGGAATAACAAGACTTACTCTCCTCATCAAAAGAACGTACTTTGAATCTATCACTCACTGTAACAGCATAACTGCATCGCTTAGTTATCCACCGAGTTAAATGAGGTACCATTGCAAGAAACAAGACGACACTCAAGCCTTTAAGCTAACACCTTTCAACTGCTGGGCAACCCCCATTAATGTTGCCATGCACATTCCATGGGCTTTTCCCAGATATAATCACGAAAGTGCTGAAACTGCCAGCCACAGGGGCAGCTGCACCATGCCTACATCCCTTGCAATGGATACCGCTGCGAAACGCCGGCTCCTGGCAGTCACCATCTTGTTTTATTGGTGTCCTAATTCTCCAGGCAAGTCAGCCAATAATTTTCTGATCCTTTCCTGCGTTCACAGTTTCCCCTGTGCCTGCAACATCTGAATTGTCTTCTTGGCAACCACAAGGCTCTGTGACATTCGCACTTTTATCTTCATTTCAGAGGTGTTTGAGCAGCATCACAGGAAAGTCAGCGGTACAGTGAAGCATAAGGAAAGGCAAGTGCCTCCCTGTCTGCCCCAAGGATGGATTGCCATGGAGATGGCACCTCCTGGGTGAGGAGACTTGTCTGTGCACATTGCTGCTGGTACTTGTGCCCTCACGGCATGCTCCAGCTGACTTACCATCGGGCAAGATGCCATTCGAAGCGACTGGAACAAGTGTAGATGGTTAGAAAATGATCTTCCCATAAATCATTTTTGCTGGTGGCAGCAATGTTTAAATTGCACTCCTTCCTGTTCCTGAAGAAACGGGTCAGGGTTTAATCTTTGCCAAGTTAACTGAGCTATGAAACCACAGATGAGGGGGCTGGCTCTGCTGTTCCTGCCCATTTCCTTGAAGTGGTGGCATGGCACACCTCACCTGCATGCTCCTCAGTGGTTCCTCAGCTCCTACATCTTTCCCAAGTTCACACCCAGGATGGAGAAGACAGGTTTTCACCAAAATCATAGGGAGCAAGGAGCATAGGCAGAGGATATTCCGTAGCCAACTTTCTAGCCTGTTTGACAGGGGATGCAGAAGCATGCCCAATGGCAGTCTCTACCGCTTTGCTCTAAATTCACCAGGGCAGAAGTGAATGGTGTTCATTTCCTTTTCTTTCTCATCTCCATCCAGACATGTTCTCTATTCCCTCTCTTCAGGGTCCAAAGTGCCTGTGGCGACATCGAAAACAGACAAGAGGATACACACAAGCAGATAGCCAACAGGAAACAAGGGTCAGTGAGAAGATGCTCTTCCAGAGGGCAATGCAGGCAGGAACCTAATTTTGGTTTCTGAAGCTGGAAACTCTCCAATCGAGATGTCTGCCTTTCTTCACTTCTACAGCCAAGCTAGTTCAGATAGCAGCTTCCTAACCTAGACACCACAGTGCTCAAATGTCACAATGCCATCTTCCTCCCCTCCTATCAATCTCCAGAACAATCCCAATCTTTGCCCAATTTTATCTCTAAACAAGGGCCCTCCCTCATTAGGCAGCTTCCCCCAGTCGCAGCTGCACAGGACAGGTAAGGCTCTGTATGAAGGCACCCTTTACAGCAGGAAGGAAAAACACACTAAACCAAGGGGAAATCAGGACCTCCCCCGTGCATTGACTCTCATTACAAGTCCCCATAAAGACTGTGATTCTCCAAGCAAGCAACATCTCTTCTCCAGAAGAATTTGAAACGTAATGATGCCTCTTACAACTCAGAAAAACAATTACCATGGGTAATTAAAATCATTCATAATAAAAACATGACACATTCTGACATGCACAAGGTAAGTGCGAATGTTTGACACCACACCCTGTGATAAGGAATAAACAGTTTGCTCATTCTGTAATATCAGGCTTAGAATGCAGAGCAGCTGACGAACACACGTTTGGGCAGAGTGCGTGGTAACTGCTTACCTCCACGTGGAAAGCAGGAAAGCAAACGCACTGGGAGGTCTGCTACCCCAGGCAAGCAGCAGCCAGCAAAACCAACACATGCATGAGTGGGGGCAACAGGCTGCCCTGAAAATTAAAAGTTTAGTTTTGCTGAAGGAAAAAAAAATATGTATCCTCAGTAATTTAGATGCCATCTGACACACATGAACTTTAATTCTAGGTTGCTAAGTCAGAGCTATTAAAAAACAGGGTTTCTTGTGGCAATTTAGTGACTTACACTGTTCTAATTTCAGCCCAAGTTGGCAAGGAGAACTGGGAAAAAAAGCAAACAAAATATATATGCATCCATGTGATCTTATTTTTTTCTAAATAAAAATTAGTTCCCACACATCAAGTCAGATTCTGAAGTGCCACACTCATTTTTGGCTTCTAGCAACTGTTACATAGATCTGGTCCAGACACAGAGCAGTATTTTTGTAAGCATTTCCACAAAAATACACTTTTGTCTGTTCCATTTCAGAATTGTATCAATATGAAGAAGAATAAGATTTCTCATAAACATCCACATATTAACACATGAAATTTCATTGAAAACATCCCTGAGATGGCAAATTTTCTGCAGCTTCGATCAGCCCCAATAATTGAGTAATAAAAAGGAATATTCACCCTGCTTCCTCGAGGGGCCAAGAAGATTTCATCTGTCCAAAAGTGATTGAAGACCCAGGCTATCACATCCTTTTGCAGGCTCTCTCCTATACAAGCAGCTCGGTAGGATACACTGCTTGTCCTCCGCCCTTCACATTTATCATGTATAATATTTGGAATTAATACTTGTAACCAGACATCCATTTCCCCTCCTGCCCCAGCCCACACCCTCAAACAATGAAAAATAGGAAGATTGGGGGGAGGAAGAACCGAAGCTAAAAGCAAACCTTCTCAGGCACAAATTTTGGCTCTAGTTCTTACCATCCTCAAAGGCCACAGCCACCCGAGGGTGACGTGACAGCTCTGGGGCTTGTCCTCTGTATGCACCCATCGGTGCTTGGCAGCAAGCACGAGGAACCTTTGGCGAGCAGGTGAAAGAAGAGGCCAGGAAAAAAGTAAATTGAGGCTCCGACGGAGAAGCATAAGCTCACTCTCCGGCATGAGATGATGAAATGAAATACCAAACTTCACCCTAATGATATGAATCACGCATTTGGCCCTCAGACAAACTTCTTGTCTTTCTCTGCTATTTAATGTGAAAGCATTTTCACTGAGAAATCCTGCTGCACAGCAAGGTCATACTTCTCTGAAATCTTTCACACGTTCCAAGTAAACACTCAAACACAGAGTACCTACCTAAACCACATAACCATTGCGAGGGTAACCATGCAGCACAGCTAAAATATTTGTACATAACTGTTACCCTGAACACACGAACATGGATAAGAAAGCATTATCTGTCTGTGGGCGAGAGCTCATTACAAAGCCAGAATAACTCTCCAGTAACCCATACTGGAGCAGAGACCTGCCAAGACAGGCTCCAGGAGGTTCGCATAAGCAGGACCAGCCTGCCACAAAATTTTGCTGGTTTTGAGCAAGTCAAATCTGTCATCAGCTTCTCCCCAGATGAACCGGTAAGAAGAACATTTCCTGGACTAACTTGCAACAGAGCCACACGAACCAGAGTAATACCAGCAGAGGTGCTTTACATTCACACCAAACTGCCCTAAAAGCAGAGGGTATTCAGCAGAAGCTAGAAACATCATGATCTGTGAACTTACAAGTAAGTGAGTTAAAAGAACACATGGCCAGGTCTTCCATGATCTGTGTCGGAAAGAGGATAAATTAGCAGTGACATTTCAGAGGTCATGCCTAAATGACTCAGGAGTCTCCACTCCATTTACAAAACTGACAATTAGCAAAGAGACACAGGAATCAGAACCGCCTGTAGTGAGAGAGGTGTGAGCATGGCACATTTTGGCAGCCCTACGTGAGCTGTAATGGGGTGACCATCAGGTAACAGCAGCATCACGGTGACAGCGTGAAATGGGAGCTGCTTAATCCCCCGGGTTGGTGTTAGGTGTTACTGCACTGAGCACAGCAGTTTGCTTGTCTTCACATGGTGAAGTGTTCCTCTGCTATTCTGTTCAAGACATGAAGAAGTCTAGCATAGGACTTTATTTGCCGTAGACATACTCCAGTCCCTATCCTGTGAAAATGTTCTCTAGTGCTGTCAGTGCTAGGCCTGGCAACAGTTTCTTCCTATAAGCAAGTCAGGCTGTGACAAGAGCTAAATAAATTCAAACCAAAATGCAGGGCATATGCCTCTGTGAAAGCCTTCTCTCGAAACTTCCTAAGAATCAGTATCTGGAATGGAAAGCAGGAAACATGGAAAAGGAGAGGAGAGGGAGAAAGAAAAGAGAAAATTGTATCATTTCACTGTAGGAAATGCAGAAGGGATGAGACTGAATGAGAACACACTGCATGCTGAACATGCTACAGCACTACAGTAAATGCCAAAAAATGTGACAGATACAGAGGATACAAAAATACAGCATGTTCCCCTTAATTGCATGCTATTTTGGTGGCAAACAAAAAAGAATAAAAACGAAAAACTTACTTCTTCCATAAACTAGACTTGTAGTAGAAGGGCCTTAGGTTAGTCAGAGTTAGAGGTGTTGGCACTCCAGGTGCCCCAGAGAGGTCGGGAGCACGTTACCAGCCTGCCATCTTCACATTGTTTCTTATGTGACCGCCTTTGGGCACACTCCAAACTGGCAGCTACATGTCACCAGTGGGGAGAAGGGACGAACTGGGCAGGAGCCACTTGCAGGCACGCAGCTGGACAAACTGTCCTCGGGACAGCCAACAAACCAGCCCTGCAATGGAGCCCGCAGGCCAGCCACAGCCCCAGAGAAGACCCTCTTATTCCCACAAACACAGCTCTGACAAACCAACCGCCTCTCCGAAGGCTGACATTCCCCTAGGTTCCTGGGCTTTTACTTCCTGGCCTCCCCGGAGGCTTCATTTGGTGAACCAGCACCCAGGTTGATCTCAGATTAGCAGAAGGAGACCCAAGTGGGGCTGGTGCTTCTGGCAGTCCC
>NW_009259323.1:1025823-1055404 GCF_000687185.1 Egretta garzetta
CCTCACCCTAAACTCTAATTACTTTGTTCCTCTCTCCCAAAATACCTGCTGGAGCCTGAGCATGCTTCTCTCCTGGGCTCTTTGTAATCCTAGCTTGCATCTTTTTCTACAGATGTCAATATATTCCATTCCCTCCTACCCTCTCTGCAGAATGATGCACAAGCCCTTACATTTTTTTCCCCCTCTCAAATTTCCACCTCTCCTTCCTTCTATCAAAGTACTTCTGGTCCTTTCACCACCTCCAGCACAGAACAGCACTACATTTTTAGCACGCGGTACTTAACCTCACTATTTATGCTTTTCTTTTTGTTTGGTCTATTATGTCTAGGGAGAAAACATTTCCATTAATGGACGTGGTGTTGATTCAGAGTCAGAAAGTTTTAGTATCCTGAATGCCAAATTCTCATGACAATATCACTCTTCAAAAAAAAACCCCTTACATTAACTAGGAAAAAAAAATCACACCTGTGCATGCATAGCATGCTGCAGAGTGAGAAACCATATGAACAGAGTCCTCAGGAGCAGAAAAGCGTTGGCCTGAGCTAGGCAGACAGGCTGCAACCAGGCCCCCTGCCCTGGCTGACGATGCTGCTCAGACGTGTCCATGCCACTCTTCGGGCACTTGGGCACATCTCTGCGGTCTTACTCCACCTTTGCTAGTACGCTGCATGCAGCACACTGCTATACAGTTATTTTAACCCAACACCGCTGTGAGCTAATTAGCCCTGCTGAAAGCCAAGATGGTCAGGATTAATAATTAGTGCTTTATCACTGAAGAAAGCACCATGTTTTTTGCAACCGCCTCGGTTAGAGCTTTCTGACCACAATCCCATAGCCACCTTCATTTAAGAGTGTTCTAAGCACTGCTTTGGCTCGGGACAGACTGCCACAGTGGGAGGTGTAAAAGCCAGCCCAGACCTGGTTACAGGGAAGCTGCTGCAGAAATCCTAGGCAGCACCCAGAGCCCTGCCAGGGGTGGTACAAGCACTAACAGGATAGCAGCAAAACCAGCCATCACTGCCAGGATTACAGTCACGCTGAGCTGCGGGAGGCTACTAGTGCAGACGGATAGCACTCCCGCAGGGAGACTAATACCCCTCTCCTTTAACACCTCCTTACTCACAACTCCAACGCTTTATGATGGGCACAGGGCGCTACCCCTGATCCTCAGCAGCCCTGCTAAGACAGTCCTCCTACGCTTACACCCCATGGGCACTCTTCCCTCCCAGGGGCTGGCAGTTTGTCTCGGCAGCAGACAGTACAGCATCCTCCAGAAGCGCAGGAGGTAGAGGAAGGTGAGAAGCAGAGGAGTGCTAAGCTAGACCCGTCCCCTCCTCACTCTGCCCATGCACGCACCCATCACGGGCCAGGGGAGCAGATGGAGAGGTGGCCTGGGAGGGATAACAGTAGAGCATATCCATACTACATCACTGTTAGCATGCTCAATAGCAAGGAAAAACAAGTTTAATCTCCTATATTCAAGGCATATGGTGTCTCAGATCTATAAAAACAATAGGAGCAATACTTTACATAGAAGAACAGAAGAACCAAGCAAATGGAGCAGTTACGCAAATTCTGTGCAGACGTCTCAGAAATAACAATTTATACTACAGTAAATACTACTCTGTTATTGTGTTTTCTGCACACTTATTCATATAGACACTGAGTACAGCATTTCCAGCAATATACATGGATTTTAGTATCTCCTCCATATGGAAAATACCAAGATAATGGGCACCTTTGAAATATGGCAAAGGAATGAGACAAGATGTTGAATGGTTAGTGTAATTCTTGAAATGTCAAGTATTCCTTTAAAATAATAGATGAGCTTATTAGATAACATAATTATTGCATTAAAATAAAAACTTCATAGATTGTATTTATATAGGGCAGGAGCTTCAAGAACACCTAAGACACTGGACAAAGTAACAAATACAAGCAGTTACAGTCCTTGCAAGGCATTCCCTCTCTTCCCCTTTTCTTTTTCTGCCATGACCTACAAACTCTTAAAACTTTTCATCAGAACATATTTGCTGACCATTCACACGTATAGAAGCAATGGTCACATCACCCTAGCAGCGTCCAAACACATGAGCAGCTGGGGGAGGCACAGGCAGACCAGGGCAGGCGCTTGGTCTTGCTGCTCATTGCTTGTATTGGTAGCAATGTTTGTGCTCTTCCTAATGAAGACAGCACTGTGAATCACTGTGTCATCTTCAAACTTTAAAGTGCTCCTGACTAAAATTCAACTATGATAAACTCTGTTCTAATCCTGTTAAGTTCTGGTACGGACATTAAAGGAGGAGTTAAATTCTTACCTGCCACAGCACTGAGTATATGGGTTAAATTATAGGCAGCTCCTTCTTCCAGTATTTTTCATTTTTATTTTGCATATAAAAATAATTCTCCATACATATTATAAGCACACTACCTCTGAATTCCCTGAACAATATGCGGACAACAGCAGCAAGGGAAGTTTAAACAAGAAAATCATTTGCACAAGTACTGCAAGAAGTCGGAATAGCTGTACCATAATGAAAACGTGTTGGAATGAATTCATTGCCATCTGTCTTTATTTTGCTAACCAGCTCAATCAGACACCACAAATATACTCAAACATGAGAAAAATATTTAAATTATTTGTGCTATGTCCTTTTTCAACATGTAACTCTCAGTGTCACTGTTTTTATCGGTATGAATGCCCATCGACAGCAGTGAATTCACTCATGCACAGCCTTTGGAATATACCTATGCAACTTCAAAACCACATTATCAGTATAATGAAAAAAGCCCACAGTAAAAGTTACAATATAACAAATATTTTAAAGGTATTCAAGGAAGCATGACAAAAAATGCACAAAGGAACTTTGCTCCTTCCTCAGTGTCAGAGTAATTAAAAAGCCCTACAGCTTTTATAATTGTTGGATAGAAAAAAGCTCAAACCAAAAATATGGGGTAGTTCTACCACAACAGTTCTCATGAAAAGCATAATCATAGAATCATAGAATGTTTTGGGTTGGAAGGCACCTTTAAAGGTCATCTAGCCCAACCCCCCTGCAGTGAGCAGGGGCATCTCAGAGCCCCGTCCAACCTGGTCTTGAATGTTTCCAGGGTTGGGGCCTCCACTACCTCTCTGGACAACCTGTTCCAGTGTTTCACCACCCTCATTGTAAAGAATTTCTTCCTTATATTTAGTCTAAATCTACCCTCTTTTAGTTTAAAAGCATTACCCCTTGTCCTGTCACACCTGGCCCTACTAAAAAGTTTGTCCCCATCTTTCTTATAAGCTCCCTTTAAGTATTGAAAGGCCACAATAAGGTCTCCCCAGAGCCTTCTCTTCTCCACGCTGAGCAACCCCAACTCTCTCAGCCTTTCCTCACAGGAGAGGTGGACCAGCCCTTGGATCATCTTTGTGGCCCTCCTCTGGACCCACTCCAACAGGTCCATGTCTTTTCTGTGCTGAGGACTCCAGAGCTGGATGAAGCACTGCAGGTGGGGTCTCACCAGAGCAGAGAAGAGGGACAGAATACCCTCCCTCAACCTGCTGGCCACACTGCTGGGGATGCAGCCCAGGATATGGCGAGTGCACATTGTGAGCTCATGTCCAGCTTTTCATCCACCAGCACCCCCAAGTCCTTCTCTGCAGGGCTGCTTTCAATTCCTTCATCCCCCAGCCTGTATTGATAGCAGGGATTGCCCCAACCTCGGTGCAGAACCTTGCACTTGGCTTTGTTGAACCTCATGAGGTTCACATGGACCTGCTTCTCGAGCTTGTCCAGGTCCCTCAGGCATGTCAACCGCACCACTCAGCTTGGTGTCATCTGCAAAATTGCTGAGGGTGCATTCAATCCCACTGTCTATGCCATCAATGAAGATACTAAACAGTATTGGTCCCAGTATGGACCCGAGGGACACCACTCGTCGCTTATGTCCATCTGGACATTGAGCCATTGACCACTAGCCTCTAGGTGCAACCATCTAACCAGTTCCTCAGCCACTGAACAGTCTATCCATCAAATCCCTATCTCTCCAATTTAGAAAGATGTTGGGAGGTATCATGTCAAAGGCCTTACAGAAGTCCAGATAGACAACATCCATTGGTTTTCCCTTGTCCACTGATGTAGTCAGTCCATCATAGAAGGCCATTAGGTTGGTCAGGCAAGATTTGCCCTTGGTGAAGCCAGGCTGGCTGTCTCAAATCACCTCCCTGGCCTCCATGTGCCTTGGCATAGCTTCTAGGAGGATCTGTTCGATGATATTCCCAGGCACAGAGGTGAGGCTGACAGGTTGGTAGTTCCCAGCGTTCCTTTCTAGCCTTTTTAAAAATGGGCACAATGTTTCCCTTTTTCCGGCCTCCAGGAACTTCACCTGACTGCCATGACTTTTCAAATATCCTGGAGAGTGGCTTGGCAACTACATCAGCCAATTCCCTCAAGACTCTGGGATGCATCTCATCAGGTCCCATAGACTTATGTATGTTCAGGTTCCTCAGGTCATCACAAACCTGATCTTCTCTTACAGCAGGAGGGACTTTGCTCTCCCAGTTCCTGTCTTGTGGTTCATCCACTCAAGAGGTGTGGGAAGAGACGTTGCCAGTGATGACTGAGGCAAAGAAATTGTCGCGTATCTCAGCCTTCTTGTCTGTTGTTACCAGTTTGCCAGTCTTGCTCTGCAAGGGGCTACACTTTCTTTGACCTTCCTCTTCTGGCTGACATACCTGTAGAAGTCCTTCTTATTCTTTGCATCCCTTGCCAAGTCCAGCTCCAGCCTTGGTTGTACCTGACCCCATCCCTACACAACCAGGCAGCATCCCTATACTCTTCCCAGGATACCTGTCCCTGCTTTCACTGCCTGCACAGTTCCTTCTTGCCCTTTAGTTTGACCAGCAAGTCTCAACTCAGCCATGCCAGTCTCTTGCCTTCCTTTCCCCATTTCTTACACCTGAGTATTGAGAGCTCTTGTGCTCTATAGAAAGCATCCTTAAAGATCTGCCAGCTCCATTCTGCTTCCTTGTCCCTGAGGGCAGTTTCCCAGGGGGTCCTATTGACTAACTCCTTGAACAACTGGAATTTTGCTTTCCTAAAATTCAGGGTCTTGACTTTACTCTTCCCCTGACCGATAGCCTTCAGGACTGCGAACTCCACCAGTGCATGATCACTGCAGCCCAGGCTGCCTCCAGTCTTCACTTACTTGTGTTGGTGGCCAACAGGTCCAGTATTGCATCCTATAGAGTGAGAAGGAAATGATGGAGAAAGAGGCAAACCAAGGAAAGAAAATGGACTGTAAGAAAAATACAGAAAATAATGAGAAACTATCTGAAAACAACTAATGGAAGAGAAGGAAACAAATGCAGAGCTCTGCCCTCTGCAGAGCTGTGGGATGGTGCCCTGGAAGCCAGGCTGCCCCCAGACTCCAGACTTCACCCATGTGATTTCCCAGGCACCCCCAGCCGTTCCTGATCCATGTGGCACAAGGGCAGTGAGGATTGCCTTGAGGGGAGACTATGCTGCCCAGAGACACTCCCAGGGAGATGAGGATTACTAGATAAAGTTAGCCCCAGCAGCTCATTTCTTTCCATCCTTCACATAACTTCAACCATTCCAGCCTCCAGTCCAAGGAGGCAGAGCTACAGCAAGTGCAATCCCTCCAAGCAGATCCTGTGCCATGCTTGGCTGCCTGCTCGTCCATCACACAGCCCCGTGCTGCAACCTGAACCCACAGAAGTTTCACTTACTGCAAATGGGACTCAGCGGCAGAGTGCAGCTCTGCAGCACCCAAGGTGGGAGTTAATGCTCAGGAACTGGTACAGAGTGAAGGTTTACAGCACATATCTGCTCCAGAGCTTGGCTTATGTCAAAAAAAGGTATAGCATTATAAAGGTGAAATGTATCACCTCCTCCTGGCACACCACCACACCGCTCCACATTTGTTTTGTTGAACACCAATACAGCAGTAACCAGCATCAAGCAAGCACTAAACTCTCCTTACACAGACCCACCTTCCTCGGCTCAGCACTCCCAACCCACTGGGTCACCAGGGCAAATCTTCATCAAGTGAAAGCAATTAGAAGAATGCAGAACGAAGGACTCCTAGCAGCAGGCATGCATACACGTGCACACTCACAAACCCCCCAGCACAGCCCATCATGACAGGTTTAAACAGTCCTGCCTCTGTAGAAGGCTCGCTGGCAGAAATACAGCAGCCAGGGCGCTGGCAGAAAGCGAAACCCTGCTGCTGCCTGCACCGGTGGCCGCTTGTGAACCAGGGCAAGAGGCAGCATGTTCAATCCCTGGCACAGGTGATTTACCAGGAGAACAATTATGAAAACCCACAGTGCTTGGTAGTTCAGCTGCTTACATCAAGTTTTAAGAAAGGGGACCAAAGTCCCTAGGGAACATCTGAAAGGTAAAGATTTGGTTCATTAGTGGTTGTTTAGGGCAAGAGGCAAAGTCTCAAGTTCTCCCTGTAGGAGACACTTTATAACAGGCTTCTGTCCCCAGCACTCATTGCCCTCCGCCAGCCTTGCACACATGAAATGCTGCTGCTACCACAAACGAGAAAACTGATCGGGACTGTTGACAGCAACAAGCAAATTTCGTGCTGTACAGCGTAGAGCTGCAAGCGTGTTAGCAGAGGAAAAACCAACACTTTACTGAGGTTCATGACTTTTACAGTGGAAATACACGAAGGAAAGCTCTGCTGACTTTTGGCATTTCTCTTTTTTTTTTTTTTTTTGTCTTTTTTCCCAAGTTTGTATTTTCTGTCACATGCAGACAATACTAAATTTGGAATTCTTCAGCTGTGCACAGCAGTAAAAACATGCAGTCCTCTACTGCTGCCTCTTGTGAAATCTTTTGAGTTTCTGGCACAGCATCCTTCTTGCTAGCACAGGCTAGAGATATGGAGAATTCCTCAGAGCAACCTAGAGACTAAATTCGTTTTATGTAAATAAACAGTTCAGAACAACTTGGACTAGTGGTTGGAGCTATGCCATCGGGCACCCCAGAATACAGCCACCACTGCCAGGCTGAGCGTGAGCAGCTGAACCCCAGCATGGAGAAAGAGCTCCCAAAAGAGCCAAACAAAATACAGGGGCTGGTACCTCAGCACCTGCCTGGGACACCAAGAGGGTTGGATAGGTAACAGAAAGCTTCCCTAAACAAGACAGAGAGGAAAGTCAGCATTGCTTCTGACATCGAAAAAAATCAAGCACAAGCCACACAGGGCCACTCGGAGGAGAACAAAGATCACAAATACGCTGTTACTGGAAGGAAAGAGCCAAACATCTTCCTGAAAAGGAACTGGGAAAGCAGATCAAGAAAAGAAAAAAAAAAAACCCTAAACCATAAAAATACCTAAACCAGAAAGAAACATCAGAAAGAGCTTACTTCATTGAAAACTCTCTGTAGCTCACAGGCTGATAAATTGACATTTGGGAGGGTATTTGTTTTTATCCCTCCAGCAGTTTAGCACTGATGCTCTCCAAGACTTCATTCACTGTTCAGCTGTAAAGCCCATCTGCCGCCAGAGGAGCAAACACCGCGCCCTGTCAGGTGAAGGATGTTTGAGTCTGGGAAGTTCAGCACAATCTGGGGGGAGGAGATTCTAACCAATGCAGTCTGAGAGCCGCTCGGGTCCATAATTTTTCATCTAAATCCTTTGCAAGGGAATAAATCTTTCGGCATCCTTTCCTGTACAGAAAACTCATTTAATTCAAAATGACAGAGATGAAATGAAACATCTCCCATCTGAAGAAAGCAAAGGTCAAAGAAAGTTTCAATCTCTGGATTAAAAATAACAATAGTAAGTAGGTCTAGCCCCTACATTGATTTAATTCTAAAGAGGTAATTAAAAAGTGCTCTACTCAGAAAGACTTACAAGGCAGGCTTGCAAACTGAATACCCAGGCAATTGTATGCCAGAAAGCCAAGCACATGGCATGAATAACGGGATGGCTGAGAGCTGTTCCAGTTTGCCGTTTTTCTTTAAGCAGATAGGGGGTTGATGGAAACTACAAATGCAGAGAGGATATTTGATAAGGGAGTGCTTGTTATGAAAAGATGGCTTAAGATGCAGATGTTGAAGACTGGAATATGCCCCAATCCTCTTACAGAGGGTAATTCCCAAGCCCTTGTGCCCTGAACGTCCCCTCACAAATTCTTGCTTTTGCAATATAGCTAGATTAGCTCCTAAATACAGTCTTCCAGAAATATGAAAAAAACAGGATGTCCGCAAAGCCTGTGAGAGGCAGGCTGGTGTCTGTAGCTTATGACACACATAGACATGAGGCAAACATGAGCAGAAGTTATCTACTATAAAATATTCAGTAACCGGCCCATTATCAGATACCCTCATCATGATAACAGCCTCCCAGCTGAGATTGGGGCATTAATATTGGTACGTTGATAGCTTCCTCTAATAACTTTGGCCTAAAAACATAAGCTGCTTTCACATTTTTAATTACAGCTGGATTTTATTCTGGGTCTATAATCCTTTTCCAGCAATTGGATTAATGCAAATACCGATTTAAAGGAAGGAAAAAAAAGTAATCCAGTGAAAGCAAAACCGCCCCGGCAGAGGAGAGCCACAGCCTCCAAGGAGCCTTCGCGACAGCAGGACTCACGGAGCGAGGTCGGAGCGGAGCTTCATCAGCTCCCACCAGCCACTAGCAACATCTGCAGGACTGCGCTCTGAGGGGCTACGTCCCAGGTCCCCTTGGAAAAATACCTGGAAGTAAAGCACTGCTCTCATGATACTCTCAGCACTGGATACACTTTTTTTTTCAAACATCAGAAAATATTTTTCATCATCTCATGTTGGGTCTTTATTTGTATTAATGTGGACTCAGGGCGTGAAATGACACAAGTCTACAGAGCTGATACCACCATCTTGTAACACAACTACTGTTCCTTCAGAGTTCTCCATAGCCTAGGAAACTTGTAATTTTTCTTCTTTGTGTTCACAGTGACATCTCCGCACACCATAGACCAAGCTTGCCAAGGGGTCACAGAACAAACTCAGGAAAGCAAGCTTTGTTAGGGCTGCAGCTCCTGGAGCACCTTGCAAGCATGGTAAACGAAGCACTACATATTATAGTCACCATCATTTATGCAATAAATCTGATGCAGGAGAGCACCTTTCATCACTCTTGGTTGTAGCACGGCTGTACATGGAGACCGCAGCGCACAGCCAGCTGCACGCCAGCAAGAGCGACATTGGGTCTAGGGGAGGAAAACCATCTCCTGTAGCCAACGGCTTTAGCCATTTTATTCACTCTTCTACCCAGTGTAAAACAAACAAGTAATAAATACAAAACATCATCATTAGTAACCCTATGAAAGGCAAAGCTCCTATAAACTCCCACTAAATGAAATAACGCTTTCAGTAGCAACTGGAATAATACACAGTGCGGTTCCCCTGAGAGCGCTGTTCATTAGCATTTCCCCAGTGTCACTGAAAACATGTCCTATACCACCCCCCCTTTCAGATTTCATTTCATTGCAGTGAAAGAATCACAGTTTTCTAATGCCATTCCTTTTCCTGAACAGGGCTTCAGGCCTAGAAAGCAGCTTTTGGCCCATTGCAGACTCAGACAACATCCAGCTGAGAAGTGACTTCGGTTTTGCAGCCACCACAAGTCATTTGCCCTTGTAACATTATTTGCTTTTAAATACCTAATTCCTTGTATTTTAGCACTTATGAGGATAACTACTATTCACACAAACATTCCGTTTGTCAAAATCACTTAATGAAAAACCTCATTGTGTAAAAGTGCCAATTCATGGCAGAGAAAATACGGAATGCCACTCTGCATTGGCTGATGCAGATGGGTGACTGTAACCGCCCGAAACAAAAATCAACAATTAAAGCACTTTTCATAAAACAACATTTTCAAAATACTAGAATAAAAATTATAGGGTTCTTTATTAAAAACAAAGCCAGAAGATTCAGTTTTGTTTTGCTCTTTTGCTTTAAAAAAAAACCAACAGAAAACCCCAAACAAAACATAAATGTTGATACAAGATTTACACAACATTTTGCTGTTATATGAAAAAGGCAATTGTTACCAAAACTTCAAGTAATAGAACAAAGCACAGAATATGCCAAAAAAACCCCCAAACCCACAACAAGAACATCAATAACAGAATAGATGAACCTAAAATGAATCACCTCGCTATCAGGGGCCAAAATTAGATTCCTGCACTATTTAAATCTTGCTAATACATTTCTCTGTGGATGTCTGGAGAACTGCAATGACCCTGAAAGTTCTTGCAATTGCCTTATTTTCACTGATGAACTGTATCCACAACACAATTTTTGGACTCCATCTCATACACAAGAATAGTACACTGCACACCAAATAAAGACATTATTAAATCCTACAAAAAAAAAAAAAATTCTTGCAGGTTTTTATCTCCTTATCAGGCGCAAATTGAGCTCCAACATGTCCACATTGCATGCGCTGTGTATGTGGCAAATACACACAGCATGTACAATGAGGACGCGATAGAGCCAGAGCAAGCAGGTCACAGCAAGCTGCTTCGTAAAGGAAAATCAGCTTCTGGTGGCCCAGGCACTGCGGCAGTGCTGGGAACTGGTCTCTACTGGAAGAAGAGTTGATATAGACAAAAGCAATCCCAAAGATTCGTCTGTAGAAGAAAGTAACTCTTTCAGATCTGGTAAGTTAAAAGAAAGTGAGTACATCAAAAGGCCTTGTAAGAAGACAGTATACAGAAAATAATCTAAGTTTAATCGCAGTTATCAATATATCAGTCTAATGGTTCTGCGGTGTTTCTGGAAGCCAACAGATTTATCAGTGCATTAAGCAGAAGTTTTAAAAATGGCTGCACTTGCATTTTTTTTTAACATTTGTTCTATTACATGGATCTTTAAAAATGCATTATTGATAATTGCTAGGAACACTCTGCAAAATATGAAAAAATTCTCCTGATCCCGTCAACTGCAAAGTATTTAAAAACTTTTTGTAAAACAGGGCTAAAACTATACTCTCAGAACTTTGTGCTTCAGGCTTTACCATAAAACTTTCTTTATTAAAGCCCACAGATGTTTTTAGGGTTATTGTAACTAGGTATTTATAAAATCACAGTAGAAAAGATGAGCTGGAGACATATTAGCAACCTCTGACAAAACACCAAGATGCAATAGATACATTAATAAAGTTTAAAATAAAAAAGATGAGCCAAAAGAAGATTAAAAATAAAGCAATACCACATTTCCTCCTTCCATCTCTCACTTTGTCACTGACAACATGAGAAAGATGAGGCTTTCTGCATGCCCCGAGGGCTCACAGAACTATTCTTCCTGGCATTAGGGTAGTGGCAGGGTGGTTTCCAAATAAAATGACCCTCATAAAAGAAATATTTTCCAGAAATTTCTTCCCATTAATGCATCCTAGGAAGACTCCCCCTTTTTTGTCCTAACGGAGAGGTATGTCATACAGAAAGCAGTATAGCATTTGTAGCCTCTCAGTATTTTCAGAACCATCATCTGTTGCCAGCTTCAGTCCTCTCCTCAAATACTAGGAAAGTAAGTCAGAAACAAACAACAATTCATAAGATTCTCCACAGTTATTATTAGGTTCTTGCTATTTCCTCACCTTCCAGAAATCTCCTTTTTCATAGCATTTTTTGTTTCATCTGTCATTACGTAAATTATAAACGTATAAGCATCTAAGCACCTTTATTTCACAAATGAGGAATTTAAGCTAGACAATTTAATTTTTCTTACCATTCATCACTACCTTTTTAAATATTCTTCAAGGCAGCTTTGAGCACACTCAGCAGCCTGACCACAAACCTGAGTCCCCCTACAATAACACAGCACATCTATTCTCATACTCTTCATCAGAGTATAAACGGTTTACCTCTATCGAGCCTGTTTCTTGAGAGTCAAGGACACCCCTTTACCTGAAACAAGGTCAGAACTGCAGGAGCAAAGGCAGAACCCAGCTTTGTTATGGAAACACAATCTTGTTCAATAGTTGGTTTAATTCAGTTTTCCTAACAACTGGGAGATTTCTAACTCATTGCACTTATATGTTGCTATGGCAGCATAAGATATAGCATAGCAGTTTCTATGAATCCAGTCAGATTCCAAAATGTAGTTCTTCTTTCCAAGCATTAATTCACAGAATGATAAATAAAGTCAGATTAAAATTCTTCCATTCACACTGAACAGAGTAAAAAGTGCAAGTTTCCTATCCTTGACCTAAAGGAACAGCTTGGCCATTGTAAAAATAACGTTCACTGGAGTTCCAACGAATCTCAAATGTACTGCGTGTTCAGCGAAATAGCTACCTTCGTTGACATCCTCCACTAGGGCAGTGAACCATGCCTGTTCTTGGTTCAAAGGGGCTGTGGAAAATAGAAAATCCAAACTGGAGCCTCCTTTCAGCAACTGCTGATCCTTACGGTTGCCTAGCCGGTCCACATGATGACAGAACCAACTTGCTGCAGAGACAACACTTAGTAGTGCACAGCATTTAGACCAGACAGCATCTGTCCTTCATAAGGCCACTATCAGACATCACACTATCAGACAAAGTAGTCATTTTTTTATATTAGATCAATTAAGCAGCTGAAATCCATACTCTTAAAATGAAAAAAAATTGTAAAGAACCCATTACTATCTACATCATTACTTTCTGTATATCCTTCAGGAAAAGGCTTGCATGCTTGTAATAAAGAGGCTGCAATCTCTGCAAGGCAGTAAAACACAGAGGATGATTCAAAGAGTGCAGAACGGTTTGCTAGAAGTACAGAACCGATACCCCGCTTTGTGCACCAGCACCAGAGAAGCAGCTCCCTCTTTCCCCCAGGAACCTCTCTCATGAATTCAAAAATTCTGAACTGCATCTTCATAACATGCAAAAAAGATGGTGCTCTCTTTTGCCAGCCCTCTTGGCAGAAAAAGATTGAAATTTATATCAAGTGTAGGCATATGTAATTACCCAAATATATTTTCTATATCAAGCAGATAATAGGTCCTATTCAATATCCATTACATTCGAATGAACAAATACAACCACTGAATGCCAGAAGTACATTCAGAATATTTAAAATTTCATATTAGTGAAGCCACTGACAATTTTTGAAATACTGAATTATGAATCCTTTAACACCTCAGGCTCATGGAACAGAAAATGACGATAAACTATATAGGTTAGGAGCTAATCTTAAAGGTCATTTGAAAACTTTTCACGTTTCCATAAACTACCAGAAGGACAGAAATTTGAACAAATCAAGGACTTCAATACATATTAATCCATCATGTTGCCATATACAGTATTAGCTTTTCAGTTATATAATGCCTATGCACATTCGGTTTCTAATTTTATAAAGGAGGCAGGTCTTCTTATTATATCTAAAGAGCATATCCATCTACAGGGCAGATTAACCATTCGGTGATGCTCAAACCTGTTCAATCACACATGATCAGGTTGCTGACAGTAATTAGCACTCACATTTCTTTCTCTGAACAGCTTTATCAATGTTACAGGGACACTGACCATTTTTTTTCAATAGAATAAGGAAAAACCTGAAAGGCTTCCAGCCCTCTGCATATCAACATGTGCCAACATATACCCGGTACATGCCCAGTGACTGGCCTCTGGGAAGGAGAGACTTACCAGCCCAGAACTGGAGATGTGACACATCATTGATAGGTTTCTGCGTTCAAGCTCCAAGTGGCAGGGAGAAATTGTACCCAGAGCAAGTGGAGAGGGGTCCCTGGGTTACAGACAGGTCCAAAGTGGTATCTCAGACCCTCACCCCAAATGTGAGCTGGAAGTCAAAGCTCCAGCACCCCTCAAAAACTGGTAGTGTAAAGGCATGTGTGAAAGGGTCCAGAAGGCCAGGAGAAGGCTGAGATCTCTCACTCATGGTGAAAGAGGAGATGCAGGGAGAAAAATACAGTCTGGCAAGGGAAAGGTGACAGAGGGTGCTGCCGGCAAAAGCTTCACAGCTGGTGATGACCACTGCGAGATGGCTGTTGGAGTACAGTATTTAGAAAACCATCAGGAATTGGTCATTTTGATGTGCATGTGGTGACATGGGCTCCCAAGGGTTTTCTGAGCTCACCCTTACTGATTGCCACATTGCTTTGTTAGACCCAGCAACTTACACTGTGCTATTACTACAGCCCTAAAAGACTCGGGTTTTACAGCTCTGACCTTCAGAGTGGTCCATCTGCTTAAACCCGCTCATACTTCCTGAACTGAAGAATTATTTTCGGAGAAGGAGAATTACTAATGAAAACGGGAAAACTAACATAAAACTCACTTTTCTTCCAGGGCATGAATCCAAAGTCTAATAGTTAACATTTCCAAGCACCACTTGAGCCAGCTCCAATTTTACTAATTAACGAGCAGCAATGCTCCTCACCCTTTAAAGCGTTCTGGCAACTGAAATCCCCAAACCCAGCTCTGAAGAGGAGGTCATGCCCAGCCTGTCACTCACTCCAATGGACACGCTTGGCCTCCAAAGCTTAGGGGAGCATTTTTTTCTCTTTGAACCTGTGCAAGGTTCAACTGGAAGGCTGCTCTGGGACAGAGTGCAAGCCAGCTATCCCCCTAAAAGAGGAGTTTAACCATGCCCTGAGGCTGCACTGTGGCCTTCCACCCCACAGCCCTCCATCCCTCACCTGGGGATGAGGAAACACTTGCGCTCCCTTCTCTTTTCAACTTCTGCAGCTCTCTTACCTCCCCACAAGCGTATTAGGTGCCACTGTCCTCTAGGAGATGTGACTACTCAGAGTAGCCCAACATGTACTTTTATGAAAACATGTCATTTCACATAGAAAATATTGTCATTAAATAGAAAGAAAACTGATTATTCTGAGATCAATCTAATTTTCTTTCTGCAAACACATATTTAAAAACGAGGACTGGGAATGGTAAAACAATTCTAATTTCTGCAATGGAATTTGAACAGACTATTATGAGTAAACAGGATTTAAGGTAACTTTTTTTTTTTCCTAAACTCCTGTGCTATCAAGCCTTGTTAGAAATTCCACAGAAGCCAGGTCCCTAATACTTTTCGTCTTCTTTCTGGGATTTCATTAGACCTAAAAACAAAGCAACTTTTGCATAAATAATTTAATCATAAAGCATCAGTTTGAGTTCACTTCTAAAAATAGACAAGAATTTAAAATACTTTACACAGCTACCAGGCCTATCCAGCCCCCAGTGTTCCTATTACCATTATAAAGCCTCACAAAATCACCAGGCAAATACAAGCAGCCACTCCTTCCAACCGCAGCATGTTCTTCATGCCCTCATTTAATTTTCTTCAATCACATTTCTTGCTCTAAAATAAAACCAAGAACTTCTCTCAGAAAGTAACTACAAACAGGCCCACAATAAAAAGTTTCTCCCAGCTTCACAAACACACACACGGGCAGGACCAGAGCATGCTCAGCCCCTGTCTGAAATCTGGCTCTATCAGAAGTTACTGCTCTCAAAAAAATATCTGACAGATTCAGCACAGCTCATGGATCACGGGTGTGCATGAGTCAAAACAAAAGGACTCAGAATTTACAGTACTCTCCATTTTCAGTACAGGAGACAAGGCTTTAATAGACAAGAAGCAGGAAAAAACAAAGTCTCTGCTCTGCAAGCAGAACCTATGGGCCATCTTGTACATGTGGAGGCAATCAGATAGTAAATGGGCAAAGCAAAACAGCAGAAAACCTAAAATAAAGCTTCATATCCACAATAACCGTTCTTTCAGAAAATACTCTACAAAGCATGACTGTTCTGACAACCAGCTACTAACAACGTGTGCTGTATTAAAGAAGATCGCATCTGAGCATCTAGCAGCAGGATATCTGCCGAGTGAGAGACCACGGCTGGGAAATTTAGCTGAAGAGAACAGTGAAAGCATTGGAGAGGTGCACGATCTTTAAAAAAATCTATTCCTGCACAACAGGAGGGCTCAAGCATATGTTTTCACTGAACAATTCAAAATGACAGTAAACAACGCTCAGAGAAGTCCATCAAAAGCGCATTTCTTAAGAGCGTGAAGCACCACACGCAGGTGGAGGCGCCCAGCTCAAATGCTCAGCGCCTTTCCCCAAACATCACAAGGGCTGGGGCAAGAGTCATCAAACTCCTTGCAACACTGCCCAAGTTTTGTCTTTCCATTTTGCCTTCTCGCTGCCAGTCTGCATCTGCCACCACACTACATCCAGAGCAACATGGAGATGGGACACATCAGCTGGAGAAGCTGGATGAGACTCATTGAGGAAGGAAAGACAGGCAGGGGCCCGGCAGAGCAGCCACCGCACAGGGCCCTTAGCTGAGGTGGATGGAGTAATCCTGCATGCACCACAGTGCAGATGCACCCCAAGAGCACAGCGTTTGATGGATGTCAACTCTAATCCAACATGGCAATCTTTATATTCCTGAAACACATCTCAACATCTCACATTTATGACAGCAAAGAATCAAAGCTCCAGAAGGAAGATCGTCATTTGGATGGTTAGGGTAGACACTGATTAAACACTGACATCATCTCAGAGATGGTCATAAATACACCAGCTGCTTCACAAATACAGCTTTTGCAAAACGTTAGCCAGGCTAAGACCTAGCAGTTCAATATTTACAGGCACCACGTGCTATATACTCTCTAGCAAAAATAAAGCACCTGGAATGCTCAATGCTGAACTAAACACTTCCCAAAGAAGAAAGATGGCTTTGCATAAGCTTCTGTAAAGTACACTTTATAAAATCTCCTTTTAAAACCACCTTTTCTCAGGTGACACCATGTTTGGTAAGGCATATGTTTTGGTGCTTTTTAATTCCATTAAGTTGTAAAAAAACAGTGAGATAATGGGAAAGGTAAGGAAATGCGGTGCTGATGTACTACTACAATTAATTAGAAATATCTCCAAGTCATCATTGTCGGGCAAACCGTTTTGAATATGCAAGGTTTGCAAGTTTCAGCCATTTGTGTAAAACTATCAAAGACTTCCTTGCTAAAAAGCTTTAATTCCCATTTCAGAAAACTTGGAAGCTGACCTACTTTTTTCATTATTAGGTCAGGAAATAACACCATGCAAATTATTCCGGATGAATGTGTCAGTATTTCCATATTAATAGGTTGCATCCACAATGTATAACATCATCCGTTAGATAATAAGAAGCTTTGTTATTATTTTCCAATGTACTGGATGAATATGTACACCTAGTAGCACTATTGAAATGGTAATTAATTATATTTTAATAGAACAAGCTGAGATATTGCCTCTGATCTACGGTACATACTTGAGTTAGCTTATATTATAATACCTGGAAAAGATCCTTTTCTCACGATTTGACTACTCACAAGAGTGTTTGGCCATCGCATGGTGCTCTTGGACGTCAGGGTGAAGATGGGGGAGGCAGGGAGGAAAAGGCTGAGCATATTTTGTTTTGAACACTTTCTGTTCTGGTGCAGTTGCATGGTAGGATCCAATTCACAGTCTCCTCACATCAAGCAGGTTAAACCAGCCTTGAGCCAGACTTGGCAACGGCAGCAGCCCGGAGGGGTTTCATGCAGAGAGGCACCGCCCCTCTGACTACATGCAAGAGGGGTGATGTGGACCCCAAGGCTTAGAAATGAAGAATAACATGGGATTACAGGGCTAGGCTCAGCAGGACCTCCACACTGAGAGCAGCCCCCCCGCCGTGGCGAGCCCAGCAGCTCCTGGCTGAACCCAGGAAGCCTCCATACGCCACAAGGAGAGATCATGCCTGGGTGAGTCGCAGGATCTCCCTGCACCTGCTCAGCTCTCCAGGCGGAGGAAGGCTTCAGCCCAAAAGCACTGCCTCCCAGAGAGCCAGCAGCTTTGGCAGCCTTCTGCCGTGCTTGCAGGGACTCACCAGGATCAGTCAGTCCTGGGTCCCCCCAGCATTCCCAGTGCAGGCTCCCCCCACCCTGAAGCAGCAGCACAGCATGCTGCTGCACAACTGTCCCATGTCACCATTTACAGCTGCCAGCTGACACCCCTGTGGGCGCACGGAGAGGCGGTTATCACCATAAATGCCACCAGGGCCCTCCACATCACAGCACACAACCCACAGGAGCCATGTGGCATCATCCACTTTAGGAAGTGACCGCTGCGATTTCGGCACAGTGGCTTATACAGCCACAGGAAAAAGAAATGAGAGGCTGTCCACAAAAACAGGCTCTGGCTCAGCTGGGGAATAAGTACTAAAAGGTGAGTTACTCATGCAACTGATCCACTACCACCCCGAAACAACGTGAGGAAAAAGGAGGCTTGCAGGCTCAGCACCCTCACTCCAGAGCAGGTTAGGGCTCACCCCAGAAGGAAGCGGGACTGGTCCCAGCTGTAGGAACAGCCTTTCCAGCCCCCTGTGAGCCAAGCTATCACATCTCAAAGCACAAAATCATAGAATCATAGAATGTTTTGGGTTGGAAGGGACCCCTAGAGGTCATCTCTGACTCTTCTGATTGCAGTACAATGACTGTACAAGCCCTGTAGGAAAATACCAAAGCACCACAGTCGGACACCCAAGCTGCCACTGCTGGCAACTGAGGGCCCAAATGTTTTACTGAAGATGTGGGGGGCAGCATGCAGGTTGCAGCACTGAGCTCACTGCAGGAGCATGGACTGCAAAGGGTCCTTCATCTCGACTCTCATCTGTCATGCAATTATGGCACCTATAACGAAGACTATATGTGTCATTGCATGATGCTTTAAGCTACTAATTGCATTTTTCATAGGTGTTGGTAAAACCACCTTTAATGAGTCAACAACACAGAGCAGAGTCTCAGAGCAATACTTTTATAATTCCAGTGAAAAGATGAAAAACTATATTGTACTCAGTGCTGATCAAGCCATATCTCTTCAAAACCAGCCAAACCTAGAACATATAATTTTGCTCTCTCATGGTATTCATATAACCTTGCCTTTTACTTTACTATTGCTTTATAATTTTCTCAAAAATTATTTCTAAGTAAGTCACAGCTTCCAATTCAAACATTCTCCAAATTTATTTTACCATGTAAGTTAACAGAAAAAATGCACATTTAGCAATAACTTCATTCATTCTTGTATAGTTATATGGTTTCCTTAGCGGTTGCACAATACGCAAACACACCTTTTAGAACAGAACAAAACCTATTCAAGCAGAGTAAGCATGAAAGAGCCACCAAGTGCAACTGCATAGCATGCAGTACCTGCTGAATTCAAAGCACTTTGCCGAAGATGGGATGTCCCTCCTAAACAGACAAGAAAACCAACTCACACTGCCCACAAGCATCCTGGGCAGAGCCCAGAAAGACCAGATGGGTCATTCCATCTCCAAAGACACCGAGCATGTTATCTCATAAATACTCTTTTTGGAAATACTCAGTGGATCAGGAAGGACAAAAAGGAAAGGGACATTTCCAGAACTGCCAGGGCACTGTTGCTGGCCTTGCTATGCACCAGCGCTCCCAACGTAGGTTTAAAACGAAAGAGGCTATCTGGGGCATAAGAGGCTTTCAGATATTCACTGGAGAACAATTCATCCCAACATCTTTGCAGTAAATCACTATTCAGTTTGGAAAATTAGAAGTACATCAACATGATAAGAGAGCTGAAAGCGGCAGATGAACTCATAATAGGTTAATAGAGGATGAATGTAAATCAATAATTTAGAGCCACACTGGAAATGGTTAGCTGGGAGTAGGGGCTCTTCCAGCTATCACAATGTCCCTTTTGAATATAAATAATTTCAACTATTACACAGATGGCTCCACACTGGGTACATTTTAGCAAAACTAATTATGCAGTTTGTACATGGCTGTTTGTAGTGTTAACTAACAAGGTAGAACAAAGGGCTATAATTTAAATGATCTTTTAATTTTGCAATTTTTTTTTCTTTCTAATTTTACTCAGAAGGGAATTATCAAGCAATCTCCAGCCTATTACATGTCTATACCACTGGAAACATGAAACGGTTTCAGTCAACTCAATCTTGTGGAAAAATACATTCTTGTCACAAACAGAAAGAGACTGTCAGAGACACAGCCTAGCGACCACAAATAAAAACCAGAACTACATGGAAATTATCTTGAAACTTACTGTCTTAAAAAGCTGTACAAAATAAAGGGTTTTTTTGAAACTGCAGTGGAAACACATTTTTACAGAAAAAGCCATTAGATGAAAGCAGCCGGGGCTATTAATGCATACCTGATATTGGAGCATGCTTTATTTACCTTACAGAGTATCCTGAATATAAGTAGAGCATAATGCTCGAAATACTACAAAAAAAGTTAATCCTGTACTTTACAGGGAGATAAATCAGATTAGTGAACCAAACACAGAACAGGAGATGGATATGCAGAGCGAGACGGAGATGAAGCTGAGCGAAGGCTTTCTGAATCTGCTCCCAGTGCTCGTCTGCGAGGAGGCACGCAGGGCACCCCGTGCAGCGGGAGCGGCAGCTCGCAGGAGCAGCACCTTCTCCAGCACATACGCCACGCACAGGCAGGTTTTCATCTTATCTCATGTTCATACCTACCTTCCCTTCTGCCAGTCCCGATGGCGAGGCAGGCAGGGACAGCGTGGAAGAGTCTCCTGCCCACCGCCCACCGTGCTTCCTGCGGTGGCAGGCAGCTGTGCCGCAGGTACTAAAATGTCAAGGTGAGGATCATTCATTTGGAAATCAGCAGCACGTGATTATGTTAAACTGCAGCCATGTATAGTGGTACCTGCAGTACCAAAAATACAACCCTTTACCATGCCAATCAAAGCAGTATTTATAGTGGCTGTAAGGAAGCAGCATACCTAACACGGATCAAGGTGGTAACCTACCTCCCCCCTTCCCAGAGATGTGCTTTTTTAGCACTGGGCCTGATGCTGTGAGCACGCTCTATGCCAGCTGATAGACTGCCCCTTCCACTCAGAAAACAGGCCAGAATAAGATAAAATAAATAAATACCACTCCCCCAACAATCCTAGTATTAAAATATTATAGGAAAAAACCTGAGAAATCAGTGCACACCTGCTCATGATTGCTCTGATGGCAAGCGCATGGCTCTGCCCCAAGAAAGAATGGTAAATAACAAATCTTGTTACTGTTTTCAGCCTGCTAAAGGGAAGCATGATATGTCCTAATCTGAAAGCTAGGTGACTCTGCAGCGTTCCTGGTCCATCTGATGAGGGGATATGGAATGGCACAACCAGCTTTATAGTCACAGAGGGAGTAGTTTGGATCCGCTAAAACCATGAGGCTCAACCTCATTTATATTTATTAAATTTGTTTCTAAGCAATAGGCCAAGAACAGATGCCTGAAAGTACCTGGCATGTTTTAGAACTACAGAAATACCCCTAGTTTGGTTTTAAAGAGATCTTTCTGTAACATAGAAGACTGCACAAGAAGCTGAACTATCATTGCTTTTACTCTCCCAGATTCGCACTCTGTCACAGGGGCACGAAAGCTCTAATCGGCTATGCTGCGCTAATGCCTACTGTACAATACACTTGTGAAAGTCAACATATGGCTAGATATTATTTATTACTATTAAGAAAATTCAGTTAACACAACATTGTAAATAACAGGAAATAATCAGATTGAAAGTGTAGGCAGACAAAGCTAGGCCATTCATTTACTGTATGTCACCAAAGGGATTACTCACTCCCTGAGGTACCGGGAAACAGCTTTCCTCGGCAGAATCTTCTCCTACCACTCAGCCAGATTTCGGTAGTACCTCTGCGAAGACTTGCATGCAAGATTCAGTGGCAGGTCATTACGTGTTGAAGATATTCAACAGCAGTATATTCTGTTGCCGTTTGGTTTTTAACATTGTCCAATGTTGTCAAAACCAATGCTAGAGGCTGCCACTCAAGAACTCCCAAGACAACTGCAGTCGCAGAACATCAGCGGAGTTTGTAGCTGCACTGAACCAAACGCTATTACAAGACGATGAATGGGAAAGGCTGAAGAATCTTGTGACACCAGAAGACTATACATTGCAGCAAGTGCCCTTTGACCACACCATGCCCAGATCCCTTAGACGTGCCTTTGTGAGAACAGATGAGCTTAAAAAAGAGGGATGTGGCTCTCCACTGGTCACCACCCATCACTGGGCACGTCCAGAAGAACCCATGCAGCCTGATACTCAGCAATCAACTGCTGATCTTATAAAAATATTTGTTGAGCAAGAGGTACATTTATTCCTTTTCATTTTAGGTGCAGAAATAAAAATAATGAAGGAGAGTAATGTAGAGAGGCTTCATTATAATCACTATATAAAAGTGCCACTGCATACCGATAACAACATCCTTCACATCTGACATTTTATTTCTTTTGCAGTGGTATCATGGAACTTAAAAGCTGATGCATAATAAGGAAATCAATGATAAAAAAATGAAGTTTAAATCTGTGAAGATTCTTTTAAACATTTATGAAACAGGGGGTTTAAAATCTATCTGTTCAGGCTCATTGTTCTATTATAAAATATTGCCCACAATGTTTTTGTTCTGCTTCCCTCTTGAATAGCAGAGAAGACTTTGATATTCTTAGAGAGGTGCAGGGTACTATTTTAACACCATCGTCTGATGCTTGCTTTTTCTGCTACTTGTAGAACAAAGAGTGATCCTAACCTTCCCAAAATAAAGGCAGATCTTTGGTTTTCCCAGTTAACAAAAGTAGTTGTATTTGATTATTGAGTTTAAAAAAAAAAAGGGGGGGGGGGGGTAATATAATAGAGAGCACCATCAGTGTAAGATGAGATGTTCTCTCCCCAGATCACAAACTATCCAAGGTGGAATTTCCCTGGTGTTTTTCATTGGCTAAAGTCTAAAGTCATCTTTTGCAGTCACAAAGCAATGTTTTGAACATTTCAAATCTGGAGCTGAATATATTACTGCTTTGAGAAATTTCACTTAATCCCCTTATTACTTAAGAGAAATGCCTCCTATTCACTCTCTGAAGAAGTTTGGCTGTCAAAAAGAATAAAGATATCCAGTCTTTTCACTAGAAAAGACCAACATTGCTGCAAAATCTGTCAGTATGGATTTTGAGTGGTTACACCAGTACCCCACTGCAACAGCAGAGCATGGGTATAAAGTACAACAGAAATCAGTGTAAAATGAAATAGGCTTGGGATGTGCAGCAAGAGACACGTGTCCCTAACACAGCGCATGTGGTGGGGCAAGAGCTGCTGAGTGCTTTGGACACAGCCCTGACCTACCGACGAGTTTGCAAACCCAAGAGCGCATCACCTGGATTTGGGATCACCAGAGCTTTGGGAAGGAAGCCAACATACCTCCTGCTTGCTCCTTCATGCTGAACCATCCAGGCACACCAAGCCCTGGGTAACACACAGACCCCATTCCTGCCTTGCTGCTCTCTGCCTTTCTGTTTGTTTCTCCCCAAACAGTTTTATTCACCTGATTTTTAAACAATGTTTAGGAACAGAAGGGTCTGAACTCAAAGACACAAACTGATGGAACGTACTGATCTTTTGCCTTCTGCAACAGCTTATGTTGTTCTCTAATTTGTCCTGGCTGAGTGGTGGAAAACTTTTATCATCCCCATTTCCCAGAGGGGGAATGAGCTACCAGGTGACTCAGCTGCTTGTTCAAGATCATGCACGTGGGTTTTCACAAAAGAGAAGGTTGCCTCCAGATCTCAGAGCTCCCAGGCTGACATCCAAACCTTTAAATATCTGGTCCCTTCAAGGGAAGGACTAAAGCCCGACTAGCTGGCCGTCTTTTTACTCAAAGGGACTGGAAGCTTTGCAGATGGTCCTGTGCTTTTTGCAAACTCAGCAAGTTAAGTGGGATTGAATGGAGAAAGCCCAGCGTTAAAAACTTTACAATTCTGTTGCTTTATTTTTTTAGTTTGTAAACTTTTAAAATATCTGAAGTTATCTGAAACTTAAATGATCAAACAGCATTTTTTCTGTCAAAACTTCATTGGGATTTTGTTCCATATTTTGGGGTTTACATATTCAAAAATTTGAAGTTACTCTAGAACACATTATGAATTGTTCAATGTATAGAAATAATTGGTATTAAGGACAAAAGCACTGGACCCATTCTGACTTAACCTGTGTATCAGTGTATCCAAAAATAAATCCTAACTGTGATTCACCCTTGAGAAGGAATTTGTAGGGCAGTGAAAACCCCCTCTCTGCCCCCCTGCCACCCAAAAAAAAGAAGAAAATGGTGGAACCAGAAAATCCTAACTCTTTACCTTTCCAGGCCACCTTTCATGGTTTTGTCTGAATTTTCAAAAAATCCTAATATAGAAGCACTGTCTTTAAAAATGTATTCAACATCTGGACAACTGGGAAAATATCTTCCTATTAAAGACAACAGGTCTGTCAAGGGCCCTGCTACTTTATAGACAAGTGAGAAATCCCAGTGATGCACTCCAGCAAGCCCATCTGCTGGGGGACACACAAGTAACTGGGAGCAGAACAGGGGCAGGCAAAGAACCTCTTCAGAGAGGGCAGAGCTGCATCCCTCATTTGCTTACAAATTATTCTGGAAAGTTTCCCAGACTACAGATCTGCTCCTCTACTGCGCAGCCCCATGGATAGGAATGAAAAGGAAATCTGAATTGCTGTTACTGGGGTTTGTAGGAAGCTACCTCTTTGCTATCGTGCTGTATTATTCTAGGTCTTAATTGGACATTTTTTCTTCCAGTTGTCTCATATTGCAGAATGTGCAAAACTTCAGTGTCCTACTGCAAGATTATGATATTCAAAGTATTGGAGTTACTTCCTGAAGCTACTTACATTGACCACCAATTAGTTTAGCATCATCATTTTCCCTTGCTAAAAATAAATAAAAAATAACCCAACAAGCAAACAAACAAACAAAATAATCCATCAACTGAAAAGAAACCAAGATACATTTAAAAGGTTACATTTATCTTGCAGCTTAGGTAGTTGGCAGTGAAGACAAGCACTTCTGACAGTCACTTTTTAAAACCCACAGCGTGGATAATGGCAATACTCAGCTCACCACATCTGCTGTGTTTGAACGTTTCCTGGAGCACTTGCATTGCTTCAGGGTTCAGTAAAAAGAGCTACTCCACATCCCATACATTCAAGACTTGCATGGAAAGGTGACTGCATCACTTTGAGCCTCTCAGAAAAGCTACATTAACTGTTTATTTATGTGGCCCGAATCCTGAAAAAAAAATTAATTAGTTTTTGTTAATCCCTTTCACTCTGTGAGAGATTGTGGTCAACCAAAACCGATCCTTGGAAACAGCCAGCGTAGTACTTGGCATGGCACAATCTGCTGTAAGAGGCAATTAACCTCTTACAGAAGGCATCTTTCATCATACTGAATTGCAGATCAATTTAAAAATTAAACATTTCAGCAGCGGATAAAACCACTACCAATAAGACCCATGGAAATGGGCTGTGCAGGTAGATGGGTGGAAATCCCACTGGTTTGTACTCTCTCCTTCGGTCCAGCGAGCACAGAGCAGCATCCAGGCTAACAGCTCTGCCAGCTTTGTCACCTGGGCCTGTGCCATCCCCGGCAGAAGACAGAAGGGAGGTGATGGCAGCAAGGCGAAGGCAGCAGTCCCATTGCTGCAGGAAGAGAAGGAAGCAATGGCAGCAGTTCAACTCAACCCAGAAACGCCACTGCTCTAACGCATCTGGGAAGGGAGGGCAGCAACATTCAGGAAGCAAAAATGCAAGGGCAAGACTTTCAAATGTACTTTAAAAATGAAATACATAAAAAAATACATTTCTTTAAAATGTAAAGCAAGATAAAGAACAAAAATAGCCCAGTAGTAATTCATAGCTCTTTGTAATTTAAAAAAAAATATTTTTTTTTGCTTTTAATATTTATTCAGCCTGTATAAGCTCATGATCAGTGTCTGATTTTCTTTTTGTGTCTACTGATTTTAAGCACTAGACCTCAGGTCTGGAAACCATCAGCCACAGGCTGGTGGCTCTTTGAAAATCCAGCTGGCCAACATCAAGTCACTGAAATTTTTCAGCTGGCACATTGTTACGGCAACATTTCCCAGTTAGAAGCAGATGAGGAGTTCTTGCAGCACACTAAACCTCTGCTAATGCAAGGATCATACCAAACGTCAGACAGGTCCATTCCTGTGGCTACGCAGGAATGGGAAGTTATGCCTTCAACCATGTAAATCATCGCCTGCCACCAGAATGAGAAGCACCTGAGCAGCTGGGGGTATGCCATCTGCTCCAGGTCTAAATGCAGCTCTGCCAGATCGGAAAAAGTAAGGGTGAATGAGAAACACAGCCACAGCTTGGCAAAAAGTAGAGGTGTTACAAAGAAAAATGATTCGCAGTGCTCTTGTTTCTCATAACAGAACAGTCTATTTTACATTAAAAAACCTGAATACACTTCATTTAAACACTGCATGGTAACTCAACAAAATGCTGAAGTACCCCAGAGGAGGGCCAATTTATACAAGCAACTAAATCACCAGGATTTCCCCAGACATTCACATTAAGCTAAAACCTAATGTTAAACAAAACAAAATAAAACAAAAAAAACCCACAAAAACCCCAACCAGAAATCTGGTAAGCAGGTGAGGGAATAATTCATAAAGACAACTACTAATTTCTGCTATGATTCACTCCGTGAGTAACCCCCACAGCTGCTGCTCTCCAAGCAGCAAGGAAAAGTTGATCAGGGGGCAAAATCATTGCCTGATTAGAGTGGTTCCTAATGATGCTGTGGGATCTGCAAGCGCAGAATTCCCGGGCAAGGCAGGCCCGTTGCTGTAGACCCATCTGCCTGCTTCTCCTCAGGGCAGGGCAGGGGTGACGGCCGATCTCTGTGGGCAGATTCTGCCAGAGCCGCTGCCTGTGGTGCCCGCAGGACCAGCACCCTGTGCTACCAAAACTTCTTGCCTAGCGGTTGCTGCAAAGATGCCAACTCACTTGTGGGTATTTTGCTGCTCCCCTGCTGTGGTGTCACATTAATACTTATGTAAATCCCTCACCTAAGAAGGGACTGAAATTTTAAATTACATGTAGATATTAACTGACTATTCCTGTCAAGCCTACCCAATAAAAGGCTTTTCTAATCTTAGCACTATTCCAACACAATAAGCACTAAACTTTCTGAATTCACTTTGCTATGTAGACTCAGCTTGTTTAGGGTATACAGTCTCAAAAAGTAACCATCACTCAAACCAAAAGATGGTTTTGCAGCAGAAAACCATTTACACAGGACCCAAGCGCAGACCTGGACTCACCCAGCGCAGAGATCTCCAGAACTGTTCACAGGGTGTCTGACCCCTGCTGGAGCAGCAACAGGAACTTCAGTTCTCATTACTAACCCACATCAAATATCCAAAACCTCCCCTTCCCCAACCCTAATCATTAAATCCTAAGAGATATTCAAGAAAGAGATTCACACACACAAGAAAATAATATACACAACCAAGAAGAGCTCTGCTATGGATCATATAGATCTGGATTTTGCTGAAGTCAGCTTTGCTGCTACTCATCTGAATACATAAACATGGGGGGGAGTATGTAAACAACCTATAGATGCCTGCTTATTGATCTATCACCTTAGATGCTGGGTACGTTACTGCAAGCCTCTCCTTCCTAAATTCCCTGTTGCTAACAAGTCGTTATGCCCAAAGCATCCTGAACACAGGAGATGTCCTCGTCAGCTTTTCAGCGTAGCCTCTGCCCCTCTCTCACACACCAGTAGCATTGCCAGCACAGTTGCAGCTGGTTTGGGCAAACCCAAACTCACAGCCAATAGAAGTTACCTGCCCAAGCACCTGCCCAGGTGTTTTCATTTACCCAGGCATTTACACCTGAACACCATTTGCAACAAGCTGAAACCCAACCTGCTGCGGACCAGACTGTTGTTGGTACATGAGAAAATCCAGACACAAGTTGCATTTGCAATTTTAGGCAGCAGTTTAAGCATCCCACAGAAGAAAAGATGTAGTCTCACGAAAGCAGGAAAGGAAAGTTTGGAGGTTTTTTTTTTAAACTGAAACAATAATCTGTTGGCATTCTTCCTGCAGAGAGAGCCTCCGATGTGCCTGCATGGCTAGGGAGGCACACAAGTAGGGAAATGAGGTCTTTTGTTTCTTGCCTCCTTCTCAGGGTCAAAATTCCTTAGTACCAATTTGTAAAATGAAGCTGGGAGTCTTGCAGCCCTCAGGATAATCGATTAGCTGACAAAAGTGAAATTAAATCTTCCAGACTCATTCATTAACAGAATTAGAGCCTGTGTTAGAGAAGGGCTTGCTTCACCTAGGACTGTCAGCAGGCAGCCCCAAATCGCTCCTGTCTTCAAACCCAGGTCCTGTTTTGGCTTGGATCAGAGGAAAAGCCAACCATGGCCTATTGCTGCTATTTTTAGGAATAAATGCTGAACTGAGACACCTTCAGGAATGGCACAATTACCTACACCAACAAGACAGTAGGAAGAGGAGCTGCAGACACCTTTGAGCTTAAGGAATTGCACCCTTGGCAGTCTCTTCAGGAGAGCTCACTTCCAGCTCGTACAAATGCCACTGGAAGACGATGCAAGACCCTTTTCCATCACAGTCTTTTACCAAGTATTTCAGCTTCAGAGTGTCAGAACTGGTGAACCAAACTTTAAAAAGATGTCATCAGTCAGAACAGAGTGCTGCTGCCACCGTCTGACAGAGGCATAACACGAGCAGGGACGGGGAAGTGTCCCAGCAAGAGTACAGCTCCAGAGCACGAAGCCCCGGCATGTAGCCTCCTTGGTCAAAGGAGCATGAGCAAACAGAAAACAACTGCTGGGCATAGAGTCCCTCGTATCCCCACAGGCAGCTGGCACAGGCACAAAGTCCTCACCCCCTGAAACTCACCCAGCAGTGGGCAGAAGTATCTCCACCCTGCCTGGATCATAATGGAAACAGAGGGAAAAACTTTTCCAAAACAGTTCCCAACCTTGAGTGGGAAGGTTGAGCTGAGCTCTGGGATAGCAGAGACAGAAAGCTGTTCAGGCAAATATATACAGAAAAATCTGCAGTACAGAAGCCAACCCTTACCATGATTTGAAATCAGGATGTGGAAGAGGGGACCAGAGGGGACCTGCCTTGGTCTGCAGACTAGAGGAAGGCAGTGGGAGGAGGAGAGCGAAAGGGAATGGTGGAAAGGTGAGCCCTAAGAGGCAGGACAGAGCAAAACTTGGTGCCTGAGATCCTATTAAATATATATAAACACAGCCTGTCCCACAGGTATGGCCCCTGCACCACTTTGAGTGGCACACATTCTCACTGCGATGGCACGCATGGAGAGCCACTCCTGGGAGACAACAGCAGCAGCTCTCCCCGTGGCAGAGGCCACCATGTCCCGGTGCTCACACCAGGGCAACACTTCAATCCCATCCATCCTCTCTGGAGTGCAATAACTGTCACATCCAGTCTCACCATGGATGGCTTTGTGGCAAGTTTTTAGAATCTAAAAATGACTCATAAATTTTCCTTCTGTCCTTTAACGGATGTGGTAGGGTTGTTCCATCTTTTAAGCTGCAGTTCAAAGTGGATGGAAGGACTCCATCCCAACCTGCTGTGCTGCTGCGGAGGCATCTCCAAGAGCTGAGCAGGAATGAAAGA